>NW_025999941.1:2613491-2683333 GCF_001458135.2 Marmota marmota marmota | reverse complement strand
CAGTAGAGGGGGCAGAGAGAGAAGTGGGGAGGGGAGGGGAGGGGGGATAGTAGAGGATAGGAAAGGCAGCAGAACACAACAGACACTAGTATGGCAATATGTAAATCAATGGATGTGTAACTGATGTGATTCTGCAATCTGTATATGGGGTAAAAATGGGAGCTCATAACCCACTTGAATCAAAGTGTGAAATATGATATATCAAGAACTATGTAATGTTTTGAACAGCCAACAATAAAAAATTTAAAAAAATTAAAAAAAAATAAAGCTCTCACCTTAAGAAACTAAACAAAAAGATCAAATTAAATCTAAAGGAAGCAGAAGAAATAAAGTAAAAAATGGTGCAGAAATCAATAAAAATAAAAACAGGAAATCAGTGTAGAAAATAAATAAAACAGCTGGGCTTGATGGCACACACCTGTAATCCCAATATCTTGGGAAGCTGAGACAAAGAGTTTTGTAAGTTCAAGGCCAGGCTCACTAACTTAGTGAAGCTCCACTTCAAAATAAAAAATAAAAAGATGGGGATATGGTTCAGTGGTAAAACTGCCTGGCGATTTGATTTCCATACCAAAAAAAAAAAAAAAGTGTGGAGTGAAATATCCAATGTGTTGAAAGCAAGACCATCAACCTATTAGTCCATATCCAGTGAAATTATCACTGGATATAAGCAAGGAAAATGGATATACCATTTTGCATTTCCATGATAAAATGCTAAGAGGGATACAGAATTTAAAAAAAAAAGAGCAAAAGAATACTAAAATCTAGTTATTTTAAAAGTTCCAGAAAATTGATAAATCTCTAACAGGAGTCTGAGAGAAAGAGAGAACACATATCACTAATAAAGGAAATGAACGGGGGTGCATAACTAGTGATCCCACAGACATTGGAAGGATAATGAAAGTATATTATGAACAACTATATGCACACAAATTTGGTAATCTGGATGAAACAGGCAAATTCTTTGCAGTGTACTAGCTGTACTTTTTTTCCAAAACTCATACAAGGTGAAACAGATAATCTGAACAGCCTAAGTCTACAAAAGAAATTGAGTCAATGATCTTTCCAAAGACAAGGCTCAAATTGTTCCAATGGTGAATTCTACAAAATATTGAAAGAAGAAATGGTACCAAGGCTCTAGAATTTCTTTGAGAAAATATAAGCAGAGTAAACACTTCCTAATTCATTTTATGGGGCCAATATTACCCTATTACCAAAACCAGACAAAGACATGACAAGAAAGAAAAACTATAGGCCAATATCTCATAAGAACATGAGTGCAAAAATCTTTAACAAAAAAATAGCAAATTTAATCCAAAAATGTGCAAAAATAAATATATAGCACAATCAAGTGGGATTTATTCCATGTATGCAAACATGACTTAGAATTTAAACTCAGTTAATTTAATTAATCATGTCTACAGGTTACTAAAGAAAATCATGATCATTAAATAGTTGCAGAAAAGTGTTTCATAAAATCTGACATCCATCCAAGATATAAAATTTCACAAACTAGGAATAAAGAAGAACTTCCCAAACTTGGTAAAGAATATTTTCAAAAAACCTATAACTAATATCATCATTATTGGCAAGAAATTAAATGCTTTTCCCTTGAGATTTGGAACAAGACAAGGGTATTCCATCTCACCACTCTAATTCAGCCTTATTCATATCTTCTATATATGTTATAGCTAATGTAATAAGACTTTTAAAAAAGGAGTACTAAAATTGAATAAAAGATATACATATTAGGAATGAAGAAATAAAAACTGTTTTTGTTCACAGATGACATAATTGTCCATGTAGAAAACCCCAAAGAATCAGTGACAGGAACAACAACAAAAAAATTGAAACTAATAACAATTATGGCAAAGGTGCAGGATACCATGATAATATATAAAAGTCAATTGCTTCTATATATACTAAAAGTATAAAATTAGAATTTGAAATTAAAATGTCATATTATTAATTAAAGTAAAGATAACAAAAAATTTATAAGATCTGTCTGAGAAAAACTATAAAACTCTGATGAAAGAAATCAAAGACAATCTAAACAAATGGAAACATTCCATGCTCATGATTTAAATGGCTCATTATTCTCAATATAATCTAAAGATTCAATGAAATCCTAAAAAAATCCTCACAATTTATTTTGTGCACATCTACAAACCAATTCTAAAGTTTATATGGAAAGGCAAAGACCCAGAATAGACAATACAATATTAAAGAACAAAGTCAGTAGACTAACACTACCTGACTTTGAGACTTAACTATAAAACTACAATAATCAAGACAATATTGGTATTGGAAAAAAGGGAAAGACAAATTGTTCAATGGAACTAATGAAACAAAACAGAAAGCCCAAAAATAATCCTGCAATCAAATCTGAAATTTCTAGAAGGTAACATAGGAGAAAATCTAGATGACTTTGGAATTGACAATGATTTAAAAACACAACACCAAAAGCATGAGTCAGGAAAGAAAATATGTTAAGTTGAAGTTCACTAAAATTAAAAACTCTGCTCTGAGAATAATACTGTTAAGGAAAAAAAAGCAAAAAGATAAGCTACAGACTAGGAGAAAATATTTGTAAAACACATATGATAAAGAATTTATATGTAAAATAAACAAAAACTCTTGTAACTCAACAATAAGAAAACAAGCAACCCAATTAAAAATAGCCAAAAGATCTGAGCGTACATCTCACTAAAAAAAAACCATATAGATGGCAAATAAACAATAAAAAGATGCTTGATATTATATATAATGCATTGACACCAAATGCTGGTGAACGTGTAGAACAAGGGAACTATCATGGAAATGCAAAATGGTATATCTATTTTAGAAAACAATTTGGCATGTTCTTACAAAATTAAACTATACAACACAATGAGTGATCTCTAATGTAAATTAGGTAAATATAGTTAAAAACAATGTACCAACATTGGTTCATCATTAATATAACACACTAACGCAACATGTGGACATTATACAGGACAGAGGGGGCATACGTATTTTATGCTCAATTCTTCAGTAAGCCTAAAACTCTTCTAAAAAATTATTAATTTTTGAAAAATCTATTGCTCAATGTTTCTTTAAAGTTGATAGTTTTAAAAGGGGTGATAATTGACTACATATTTTTTTGTACTACAGATTGAACCCAGGGTGCTTTTTTATATTTTATTTTGAGACAGGGTCTTGCTAAGTTGCTGGGGCTGGCAATCCTCCTGCCTCAGCCTCCTAAGTTGCTGAGATTACAGGCATGTACCACCACTTCTGGCTAGTTGACTACTTCTAAAAATTTTTACTTTTACCCTAAAGATTTATAATAGAAAGACTCTCCAAAGAGGAAAGGTATCTAAAGAATTTAGACATCCCAAACAGGTCAAGCACTTACTTCTGTGTGTCACTTGCAAATAATAATGAGATTATATAGAATCTGTATATTTACAGAGAAATTTATCACATTCACATTTATTGTGATGTTGAAATGACTCCTGTCACCATATTTAATATTTTCTGTTTGCCAAACTTTTCTTCTTTTCTTTTGTTGAATGGATTTTTATCCTTGAGAGAGATTCCATCTCTTCTCATGTCTTAGAAATATTAAATTCATCTATTCTATTTTGCTCTATTTTCTTCAATATTTTTATCTTAACACATGTGTCAGTAACAAATCATGTAGTACAGAATAATCTCTGAAAAAAATTAATCTTCTGATTTTCTATTTCTTATTCTCTCTATGACATTTCATACAAATCCACTGAGTTTTTCCTAGTATGCCATATCTCTGAAAATTTAGTTTTATCTAAGTATAGTTCTTATTTGCCAAAAAATATATAAAGGTTACAAACTTCATATCAAAACATTTCCTTAATTACTTCACATTATAAACGTTAGGTTTTGGGGAAGTATAATATGAAATAAATAATGTAAATGTCTTAGCTGTTAAACAATTTATACTTTCAATTATCATCATTATTGTCAATGGTTTTAGTCCACTAACTATTGATCATGTTTTGAACCCAATGTCCAGAGGCAGTAAAGAAACATTAGATTATTATGTGTCTCTACCTAGGAGGAAAGTAGCACATGGGGTACAGGATGTATTTCCAACAGTTAGTGTGCCAGGCTAAAGTCTTGTGCCAATTTTGTCACTTAGTAAAAATGGTAGAATCTTTCTTTCCTCCCTTCCTCAATCATCGTATGCTAAGAAGGAAGTGGATATAAAAATGAATAAAGTGAGACTATCTTTTGTCTCAGAAGTGAAATGGAAACTATGGACTTATAACTAGAACTAAGAGGTAGAATACATAGAATATTAATGTTCCAATCAACTTTGGATTTTAGTACCACAATACTTGAAGGTAAACAATGACTCCCATATTTCTAAAGAAGAGACTGGGACTGTGACCAAATAATGAACATATAAAAATAATACCAAGATACATTTTTAGAGATCATTTGTTTCTGCAGTCCTTAACCACTAGTCCTTGGATTCTTACTGAGCACTTGTGAAGGTCTGTAACTCATTTGAATTTATTTGCAAAATTTTATAGATGCATGTGTAGATCTAGCTTTTATCAGACTGTTAAAATGTTGTGTCTTATATAATTCTGAGTTGCAAATGTAATTTAATTCTCTCATTTTTACAGAATAAAAAACCAAGGCCCAGGTGGGCATGGTGGCACATGCTTGTAATCCTAGAAGCTCCAGAGGCTAAGGCAGGAGGATTTCAAGTTCAAAGCCAGCCTCAGCAACTTGGGGAAGCCCTAAGCAACTTAGCGAGACCATGTTTCAAAACAAAAAGTAAAAAGGACCAGAGATGTGGCTTAGTGGTTAAGCACCCTTGAGTGCTAAAACAACAACAAAAATCCAAGGCCCAGAAGAGAAAATTGACAACTTCTGGTCAGCACTGAGCTGCAGAGTCATGAAAAAAAAACTTTGTGATAGATGAAAACTCTCCTTGTTGTCTTTGAACTCTACTCTTTTACTCAATCCCCAATAGCAGCAATCCTGAAAGACACGCCTCCTATTTTCTCTGCCCCAGTTTTACTTCACATCATGGCATCATGAATTACATTGAAAGATTTGAGCTGTGAACAGGACTCAAGAATCTATTTGTTGATGGATATCAGTAATCAATGATATAATCAATCAATAATCTGGTTTGTAGAAATCTGACCAATGACTAGTCTATGGCAGTCCTCAAAGAACCATGGGCTTGTTTGTATCAAAACCATATATGTGCCTTGTGTTCCAGTCTAGATTTTATCTGACTCTAAAGATTTTCCTTGCAGAGCTACAAACAAAGCAATGTAAGTTCCACCCAAATTTAAGTGGAGTGTGTGACACTCAAACTTTAGATTTAGAAAGAAAACAAGACCCTGAACAGAGAGGGAATGATGTACACATTAGCAGTGAGAATTTTTAGTCTGTTTTACCTTGAAGGCTTCATATCAACATTACTTTTATAATTTTTCTAATGCTAAAGAAATGCACTTGAAAAATGTACCATCTGTGCTTTGTCTGATTAGTCAGTCCAAATGGAATGGATGTCAACTTTGAGACCTTTTATTTTTATGAAAATAAAAAGGAGCTTCACTTCTAACTCAGCTTTATGAATGAATCAATGAGAAGTCATCTACTGCATAATCTTTCCCCTAGAAAGTAATAAATATTTACAGTATATAATGAGATTTCATGTCAAAAATTGATGATATTTATTGTGTTTTAATAAAAGCAGATTTGAAAACATTAGTTTTATTAAACAAAAAACAGAATATTGTTTTAAAAATTGCCATTTTCATATTTGCTTTTCCTGTGGAGACCTTATATACAAAGGCAGATTTTTAGCTAACTATATTACTATGGAAATCAGCTCCTACTGAATAGAAATAGTACAAAATAATGAAAACACTAATACATCTTTACACATTGTATTATTCATCTATCAATTACTTTCCCTTTTGTGGGGCTCAGTCTTTCAGGTTCGGCTGTTTAACAGTCATATATTTTCCATTATTTATTCTCAATTTCTTTTCTCAATCTTGATCCTAAGAATTAACTAAAAGGAATATTTAAAAGGTCATGCTGTCCTTTCCTGCACAAATCTGGGAGATAAGGCTGTTACTAACACATTTTCTAATTTTTTAAGTAAATGTTAAGGGGAACATTTGGTTCTCATATGAAAAGATTTTCACAAACAGGTCAAATATGTTACAGGTAGTGGAAACACAGATTTTCCTTTATGACCTTGCAGGTCCTCTGACTTCTGAAACAGTGGGTTCAGAGGATACTCTCTTCAGACTGGCTTTTAGAAGCCAGTATCCCTCCTACAATGGAAAGGGCTTCTAGAGATGGATCTGCAGAAAGTAGTGCTTCCTCCAACCAATAATGAAAAGAGGTGATTGCAAGTGATTCTCTTTGTATCTGAGATTAAGTCTCTAATGCCTTTCAGCCTATGGCATAAAATAATAGAGATCCTTGGTGACCACAGCAAATAGAAAACTGTAGGCCCATGTAGATTTGAAGATTCTCATTAATATAAGAATGTGCTGTCCAGGGTTGGGGATGACATATCTGTGTGTTAAATTCAGCCAGTGGCATCCCAGATTTGGGCCTCTGAACTACACAATAACATGTCAACACTTTTAGGACTAAGTTGGTCCTTTCCTTTCATGTTCATCTATTAGTTTTCATGCTATATTGCTTGATATATTCTGCACCTCTGCCATCAGAATTTTGGTGATTGTTATGGTTAATCCTATCACTGTTTATAAAAAATAGAAAAATTCATTCCTGTGGTTCAAAAACAATAAGAAAATACAAAATGATATGCAGCAAAAAGCCTTGCTCCATTCTTGACTTTATTAACCCAGTTCCACCCACCTCCTTTTCCTGACAAGTATCTTGTTAGTGGCTTTTGTGTTTCTACTAATATTATTATTTGTATGCAAGCGAAACAAATATACACACACGAATTTGTCTCCAGTTATCAACAACACATTGCATAATGAACATACTTTTTTCACATTAAAACAAGTTGTTTGAAAGCCATTTTTTACTTAAAAATAATTACGTGAATATATAAACTATATAAATAAATACACAGGTACATAGTATACTTTATTTTACTATCCTAATGATGGTATATATCTAAGTTATTTTATATCATAAACACCACTGCATACATTATTTTGCTCTTGAATATGTACATGTGTGTGATAAACAGCAAAATGCAATGACTTGATCAAAGGGTAAATGTATTTATAGTTTGAACAAATATTGTCAAATTATATTTAGAAACCATATTAGTTTGAATCAGTATCCATTCTCACCATATCCAGTGCCACTATCTTTACAAATAAAAGGTCCTATCAAACTTTTAGGTTTTTACTAATATTGGTTAAAATTTTTGTGTTCTAGGATAATCTCAATGTATATTTTTAATATTATAAGGGAGGTTGAGTACTTTTTCATATGTTTAAGGCCACTGATATTTGTTTTCCCATGAAATATCTGTGCAAATCATCAACTAATTTTTCCATAGGATATTGATCTTATCCTCAGTTTCTAATTCAATATAAATTAGAAGTAGTAGCTCTTTTCTGGTACAATCAGATATAAATCTAAGTTCCACTTTGTTATCTTCTCTTGTTGCTGGTGGTGATTTCATTTTTTATGCATAGGGTTTTTTACGTAATTAAATTTATCATCTTTTCCTTTTATTCTGTCTAGATTTTAAGTAGTAGGTCTTCTTCTCTCAAGGATAGAAGGAATCAATTTACATTTTCTTCCAATATTTTTCTTATTTCATATTTTTGCATCTAAATTTTATTCTTTTTGAATTATTATGGTACATAACGTGACATATGGATGAAACTTTAAGGAAGAATTAACCTATATCTCAGAGATTTAATATACCATCTTTATTAGGGACTGAACTTGTATATATACTTGGATCTATTTATTGAATTCTATTCAATTAGTTTATTTTTTATTTACTCATAAAGACCATACCATAATAATGAGGTTTCAATATATGGAAGAGTTTAGTCAACCCCCAATTCTCTTTCTAATTATTTTATATATTTGTTTTATTTCCATATGAACTTTATTGACTTTTTAACTTAGCTTTTTTAATTAATATTTTTGTTGTGATTACAAAAATTAATTAATTAATGTGGGAAGAAAAGATATTTTGTGAAGTAGAGGATGCCAAAAAGAACATGATCTTTCTTTCCATTTTTTCAAGCTTGTATGTGTATATATGTGTCCTTTAAGAAATTTTAAATATATACTTAATATGTACATTGCATATTTCTTATTATATCTATTTTGGTTATTACATCTTATTATTTTTTTCTTTAGCAAATAAGGTCTTTTATAAGTAAAATATTCTTTGGGGGCTGAACATAGATGGAGATACAAATGGGAGTTTACCATGTTAAGGAAATCTGTACTTGTTTTCATCTTTTTATGGATTTTTAATCCAAAATGAACATTGAACTTTATCAAATGTCTTTTAGAGACTTAGATATGATTTTCCTTGATGTATTAATCTGATTAAATATACTTATAAATACTCTATTAAGGAACCATCTTTGCATTTTGGGGAATTGAACCTAGTTGTGTTTCTAATACATTTTTTTTTAATTTAAAAACAGCAGTGTTTCCATTTGATTTTATTATTGATTATAGATTCATTTATCATGGATTTTAAGTGTAATGCTAAACAAATGCAAATAATATTAATCAAAAAATCAGAAAATATCCAGTCAGATCATTACCAATTGATGAATTTATGAGGTAATTAAATCACTTTTGGAAATTTTATTTCATAATTATTTTCCAGATCTTTTATTTGCTATAATGAAATTTTTAATTAATTTATGAAAATTTTTAAGCTTTTTGGTCAAAACTTTAAATTATTAATATTATTGAGGACTCAAATATATTTTAAGTGGGCTATATTTATCAATATTTACCATATTATAAATTGAAATTATTTTATAAAATGTTATTACTTGTTAAATGAATACCATGTATTTTTTTTCTTTTTTCTTTTTTATTAGATGATAGAATGAGATGAACATAATTACCCTAGGTACATTTATGACTGCACATGTAGTGTGACTCTACATCATGTACAACCAAAGAAATGAAAAGCTGTACTCCATTTATGTACAATGAATGGACATACATTCTGTTATCATGTATAACTAATCAGAAAAGTTAAAAAAATACTAATGTTTTATTTAGAATTGTTACATTGATAAAAATAAGTAACATTTTTCTTTTAAAATTTTTTTTATTTGTTTTAATTAGTTATACATGACAGTAAAATGCATTTATGCACTTTGATATATCATACATAGATGGGAGATATTTGTTTTAGTAAAATGCATTTATGCACTTTGATATATCAAACATAGATGGAAGATATCTGATGGGATATAATTTCTTGATTTTCTGAGTGTACATGTTGCAGAATCATTGGTTATGTAGTCACATATATACATACAGTAATAATGTCTGCTTCATTCTACTATCTTTCTTTTTGTGAAATATTTGTTAGCTTTTAGTATTATATTGATTTGAATAAATAATTCGAAAGTAGATTTTTTTCTAATGTTTGGAAAACTTTACGTGATATCAAATTATCTATTCATTAAGGTTACATAGAATTCCTTTGTAAACGCATCTCTGGTGTTTTCTGGGAGTTGGCTAACTTTCTTTCTTACATAGAATCTGTTTAAATTTTCTATTTTATCTGAGATAAGTTTTAGAATATTTTGTATTCCTAGACATTAAAACATTTCATCCAAATTTTCAAATGTATTCAAATATTAGTAAAATTTTACTGTTTTAAATTTTTTTCTATTTCTGTAAATAGTTCGCCTTTAATATTTCTTACTTTTGCTATTGAGTGCTCTTCTTCTCTCCATCTCTTTTTCTTGATCAGATTAATAGTTTATTCAATTTTTCAAAATAAAAGTATACAGATAAAATCAATATAAATTTAAAACTATAAAACTTATAAATAAAAGTAACCTTTATTCACTTTCCTAGTTCATAAATTGGTGTTGTCCTAGCAAACAACCATAAGATCTCTAGGGCTCTCTTTCCTCTTTGACTGTGATGTTGCCTGGGAAAGTTTTTCTCCTGGCTTTGGTGGCTGGAGCAGGTTTGTTTTGTGTTATGAGTTGACCCACCTGGTTTAGGTTTCCCATTCTCTTCCTAAAATCAGCAGGCTGCTTATGCATGTTACTCTCTTGACAATGGCAGAAGCTCAAGAGGGCTTGCTCAACTGCACAAACACGTGATAGGCCTCTACTACATTATATCTGCTGGCATTCCATCGACCAAAGAAGTCCATATGGCCGAGCCAAAGTCAAGGGCATAGGACGTGCCCAAGGAGACCTGAAAAAATGAGACCATTAGTCAGTCTGCCAGTTGTTCTCTGCTTCCCTTCAGTCTATTTCATCTTCTATTTACCAAATTGTTGAGTTGGCTATCTATTTGCATCTCTTTTTATTTATGTTTTTAAGATCATGCACTCTCCCCTAGACCCTGTTTCCATTACATCCCATAGATTCTAAAGAGTTTTTGCTATATTTTTCCTATTTCACTTTTTATTTCCTCTTCAACCTAGATTTTAAGAAAATTTTTTATAAATTCCAGGTGAAAGTATCTTTTTATTGTCTAGTTTTATTGCCTGGTGATTAGAAAAGCTTGCATCTATGGTTCCAATTTATTTTAAATTGAGAGTAGATTAAGGATTTTCTTCTGGCCTAATATGTGATCAAGTATTACTAAATATTCAAAGGTTAATTTGAAATCAGTAAGAAGAAGAATTATCTCATCAATTAGTTCTATATTATTGTATTTTCTGTGGTTCAAATAAATATATCCCCCCCAAAGTTTATGTGTTGGAAACTTGATCCCCAATTTATATCTCAGTGGTATTTGAAATTGGGGTCCTTGAGAAGAAGTTAGGGTTACATGACAACTGAGGGATTTATAACTGGCCCACTGAATTTTCCATGTTAATAACTTAATTCTTCAGTCAATAATTACATACTTCTCTTTCTTTTAAAATAGAAAATGTTTTCACCTCTCCAAATCTGTTTTTGTTTATAAAATGGAAATTATTATGCATATTTGTAGGTGTCATATCTATGATTCTATCATGAGAATATCTTGAGATTAGATATATAATTTATGTAGCAATATCAGTTATAATTAAGTGTATAAATACACACAGTAATTTCCATGACTATAGCAACATTAGGAAATAGGTCTGAAAAAGCTTCCAAAAATACAAGAAAAATGCTAGGAATTGGAGTTTTCCCAGGACCATGAGATGTTGCCCTTCTTACCCTGTCTCTGAGTATGCGTTCAGGAACTACATGTTCCTGCAATTTCAGCTTCTAGAGGTGCTCACCAATCTCCACTTTGCCAGTCAGTTGCCATTTTAAGAATACCATTAGTTTAATCTGATGAAGGAGTTAGGGTTATGGTGTTTGTATAACTAGAAACTATAAAACTATAGTATGCCTTTTGGTTCAATGGCAGAAGACAGGTTAATAATTGTGATGCATTCTGACTTGCAGTCCCCTACTCTCTAACCCCCCACTGGGGAATTCCCTACCCTTCTCAAAGGTGGATCTACTTCATCTTGATCTCACTCTTATTTTTGTATCTAATCTTCAGAAAGAAAAAATGTTGGTAGGTTGTCTTATTTGTGTTATAAAAGTTTATTTTCAGCAGGATTCTAGGAGGGAAGAAAGGAATCCTGAAATCTGCATGAGGTTCCTCTCTGATCCTCTTTGGGTGGGTACCCTCATACCTCTGTGGCTTTTTAACATCCATCATTGTAGCAGATCACTGTAACTCATTTGGCCCAACTAGCTGAGAGAGCCATATGCTGCCAAGGAACCCAATTCAGAACTGTCCAATCAGGGAGCCAAACAAAATACATCTCTGAATCACAGGACAGAAGGAGAGCTGCTATCATCTGCTGGCATTTTTTTCTTTAAATAAGGTTTTCCCTTCAAGCAGGTGGAAGGATGCACCTTACAAGGCCTCTGTGATTGGCTCCCAGCCAGTCTTCTGCATTTTTCACAGCTGGCATCAAGATAAACTAATTTTTTTTACTGAATTGACCCCTATTACTTTCATTTTTCACTAGCTTGCAACCAATTGATGGGATACAATTTAATACAATGCAATTAATGTTACAGCATCTTTCACACCAAAGCATCAAAACATGAGTTAAAACTGAAACACCAACCAATGGGAGTGAGGGGACAGAGATAGGAAAGGTAGAAGCCAACATAACCCTATGAGAAAAGAGAATGCTAAAAAACATAACAATGTATTCTGCCTAGTCTGAGGGAGGGAAACAAGATAGACAACAAATGGTTAATATTTATTTCCCTGAAATGATTTGAAGAATTAAGAAAACTTTCCAAAGAAGATGTCATGAAGAAAAGAGGACACCAAACTGATAAGGAAGAGGAGGACTCTGTCAAGCAGTGGGGAATTATAAACAGGAGCAGAGGACTGAGAATAAAAGCATTTATAGCCCCTCATGACCTGACACCTGCCCTTTGTCCCTGGTCATTTTCCACCACCTACCTCCTGAACTCTTTATTTGTTCATTTATTTTTCTACCAGTCTTTGACTATGAAGTCAGACTTATGGATTTATTCAATGCATTACAATCCACATTTAGCATTATTTATGCTTATGGCAGACCATACCAAATTTTTAACCTTGGTAGACCTGCTGGCTTCTATGTCCCTTTTGACATATCTCCAACATTCTTTGAATACTTTCTTACAACTCATTTTGTATATTTTTAGTGTAGCACTAGAATTAATCTTTCTTCTAAGGAGTTATGGTACTTTTGAGTGGAGAATGGTATTTAGGAGCCAATGTCTAAGGACCAACTATGCTCATGATACTAGCATTTCCATGTTTTCTAGCCTGTCTCAGTGTTCAGAACTAGGAAGAATGACTACACTGAAAATTCACACACACTTACATACAAACATACACACACTTATCTGTACCTATTCACATATTAAAACAATGAATTTACCTAATAATTCAAATTCCAGTACCTGGGTTTATTCTAGCTATCCACCTTTTATGTGTATAATATTCTTCTCCTCAGAGAAAAATCTGCAATGCATTACCATTAGTATAGCTCCAGGTTCAATCACAATAAACACTGTGATTTCAGAATTGTTTGTCCACCCCTTGTGAAAAATCAAGCCTACAAAAGAGGTTAATATTTGAGAGTAAAATTACATACAAATAAGAATTAAACTTGTATACAATAAAACATGAATCTTAAAATATACAATTCAATGAATTTTGATAAATGTCTGTAAAAGTCTCATCATTGTAGAAAGTTCTTTCTTGGCTCTTCCTGATAAATCTCCTTACCCAGTAGGTTAAGTTTTTCTTTTAGGGGGATCCAAGATGGCAGGCCAGAGGGAGGCAGCATTCTGTGTTTCTTTGTGACCTGGGACTCAAGAAGTGAGAATACTGCTTCTCTGAGAGCGATATTCCTGCTTCTGCACAGGAATCACAGCCACTGTGCCCTTGCATAGCTCCAGGCCTCAGTGTCAGAGTATGTCTCCCAACTACTCGCCCACACAGGATTACTGTGAGCTCCAGTAGGTGGTGAGAGGGACCAGTGGTCAGAGGGACTCTCACAAAACATTCGGCCACCCACCCGAGCAGAAATCCTGGACACAGCTCCCACACAGGACACCTGGCAGCTACCCACACACAGGATCTCCAGCCACCACTCCTGTGTGGACCCACATCAACCAACATGGGGCTCCCCAGTTCGCCTCTATCTTGGGACTCTACAGCAACAGAGATATTCCCCTATTCTCTGTAGCCCACCTGTACTGGAGAACTACACACAGGCTCTGAAGATAGCCACAGCCTCTTTTCATGCCACAGACCCAGTCTCTGAACTCATTGTCCAACACCATCACCTGGCTCACCCCAGCACACCCAACACCCCATTGCTGAAAGCAAATACCTCCATCTTGGGTCACCTTCATCACAATCTTTAGTGGGGGCAACTCCCAGTTTGGAACTCTGGCTGGACAGGTACTCAGTTTCTAACTCCCCCCCTCTCTCCAGTAGCCGCTAACCCCGCATAGTGACTGCCCAATGAAAAAACAGCTCTCAGTGGGGTTGGTATGGAGCACACCCAAAGCGCCACACACACAAGAGCCCCAGAGAGAAAGGTCCCTCATTGGGAAGCAGTAAGGGAGAGGGTAAGAGTGATACAGTTTAGAGACTAACAGAGACCAGGGACTGGGAGGTCTTCAGGCAAGATAAGGAGATAAGACCAGGAGCTCACATCACAGGAGCAGGCCCAAAGAAAGATCCCTGAGGTGCAGTCTCCCTTTGGGAACTGGCAGGTGCCATAGCCTACTTTCAGGTGCCCTCTACCCAGGAATACCCTCCCTCCCTGGTTACCTTTACCATCCTGAAGGCAAAATACCAGCTAACAATAGATGACCCCACCTATTGGAAGAGAAGGGAAGCAGGAACGATACTGATCTCCAACCAAAACAACCCTTGTTTTTTCCTTCAAGATTTTTCTTTTTTTCTTTCTTCTCTCCCTCTATTCTCCTGTCCTCACATCCCCAACATATATGAAACCAAATACTTTGCATGAATTAGGATATTGAGATTTGAGACAACTGAATAATATATTACAGTTGTGTTATATATTCTTTTTTTGTTTTTGTTTTTTTTTCCAATTTTTACTATTTTAACATTTTTTATTTTTCTTAATATATATGTGTATTTGTTTTATGTTTTATATCTTCCCTCTTACTTGTCTACCCAAAATTACTTCCTCTCTATTCTCCTACTAATCTTCTTCTTTAGATTTCTTTTTCACATTTCCTAAGATATAACACTCTATATCCTCACCTCCTAGCTCCTCATCATATTTTCCCACACCTCACCCCCAGTTCTTTGTCCACCATCAGAAACTTTTACAAACCTACTGATTATATTGTAGATAATAATTGAATCCACCATTTCTGTACATTGTGACCAAACTGTAAATATCTATTAGCAACTATTTGTTTTTAGGTGGTATTTGTTTATATTGGGATCTGTTAACATTGTCCTAACCCTCAAAGGAGAGGCATTGGAACCCTACAGAGGCACTATAAGCCTATAGGGTAAAAATGGTAATGCCTCAGATCCACAGTGCTAGAACAGAAGACACGTGATTAACGTGAAAAGACAAGGGAAGAAAGTGCCCCAAACAAATCAAGATACCACATTATTGAAATCCATAGCCAGCACAGAAGGTGAAATGACAGAGAAGGGCTGCAAGATATACATAATTAAAATGTTCTGTGAATTAAAGGATGATACAAGGGAGAAAATAGAGGCAGCAAAAGATCATTTTGACAAAGAGCTACATAAACAAATACAGGAAGCAAAAGATTACTTCAATAGGGAGATAGAGGTTCTAAAGAAAAACCAAACAGAAGTCATTGGAATTAAAGAAACAATAAACCAAATTAAAAGTTCAATTGAAAGCATCACCAACAGATAGACCACTTGGAAGACAGGACCTCAGACAATGAAAACAAAATATATAATCTTGAAAAATATGTAGACCACACAATAAAAATGGTTAAAAAAAACATGAGCAGAACATTCAATAAATATGGGATAGCATAAAAAGACCAAATTTAAGAGTTATTGGGATATAGGAAGGAATAGATTTCCAAATCAAAGAAATGAACAATCTATTCAATGAAATAATATCAGAAAATTTTCCAAACATGAAGAACAAGTTGGAAAACCAAATTCAAGAGGCTTACCGGATACCAAATATACAAAATCACAACAGATCCACACCAAGGCACATTATACTGAAAATGCCTAACATACAGAATAAGGAGAGAATATTAAAAGCCACAAGAGAAAGGAATCAGATTACATATGGGGGGAAACCAATTAGGTTATGGGCAGATTTTTCAACCCACACCCTGAAAGCTAGAAGATCCTGGAACAACATCTATCAAGCTTTGAAAGAAAATGGATACCAACCAAGAATCTTGTATCCAGCAAAATTAAGCTCTAGAGTTGATGATGAAACAAACACCGTCCATGATAAACAAAAGAATTTACAGCTAGAAAACCTGCACTACAGAACATCCTTGGCAAAATATTCTATAAAGAGAAAATGAAAAACAACAATGAAAATCAGCAGAGGGAGGTATTACATTAAAGGAAAAATTAAGCAAAGGAGAAACCAAGTCAAGTTAAATAACAAAAATGTCTGGGAATACAAATCATGTCTCAATAATAACCCTGAATATTAATGTCCTAAACTCACCAATCAAAAGACATAGGCTAGCTGATTGTATTTAAAAAAAAAAGACCCAACAGTATGCTGCCTCCAAGAGACTTATTTCATAGGAAAAGACATACACAGACTGAAGGTGAAATGTTGGGAAAAATTATACCACTCACATGAACTGCAGAAGCAAGCAGGGGTTTCTATCCTCATATCAAATAAAGTACAACTTAAACTAAAGTTAATCAAAAGATATAAAGAAGGACATTTCATACTGTCCAAGAGAACCATACACCAACAAGGTATAACAGTTATAAATATATATGCCTCAAACAATGGAACATCTACATTCATTGAACAAACTCTTCTCAAGTTCAAGAATCATTGACCACAACACAATAATTCTGGGTGACTTTAACATACCTCTTTCACCACAGGATAGATCTTCCAAACAAAAGCTGAACAAAGAACTCAATAATACAATCAATAACTTAGACTTAACTGACATATATAGAATATTTCTTCTTCAATGAGCAAATACATTTTCTTCTCAGCAGCACATGGATCTTTCTCTAAAATAGACCATATGTTATGCCACAAATCAACTCTAAACAAATACAAAAAAAGTAGGGATTCTACCCTGCATTCTATCAGACCACAATGGAGTGAAATTAGTAATCAACGATAAAATAAAAATTACTCCAACACCTAGAGACTAAATAATATGCTACTGAATAAACAATGGATTGCAAAGGACATCAAAGAGGAGATTAAAAAATTCTTAGAGGTAAATGAGAACATTGATACAACATATTGAAATCTCTGGGACACTATGAAGGCAGTATCAAGGGGAAAGTTCATTGCATGGAGTTCATTCCTTAAAAGAAGAAAAAGTCAACAAATAATGACTTAATATTACATTTCAAAGCCCTAGAAAAAGAAGACCAAATCAAACCGAAAGCAGTAGAAGACAAGAAATAATTAAAATCAGAGCTAAAATCAATGAAATCAAAACAGAAGAAACAATTTAAAAAGTTGACAAAACAAAAAGTTGGTTCTTTGAAAAAATAAATAAAATTGACAGATCCTTAGCCATGCTAACAAAGAGAATGAGAGAGAAAACTCAAATTACTAACATATGTGATGAAAAAGGAAATATCACAACAGACACTACAGTAATACAGAAGATAATTAGAAATTATTTTTAAAACTTTTACTCCAATAAAATAGAAAATATCAAAGGCATCAACAAATTTCAAGTCATATGATTTACCCAAATTGAATCAGGATGATATACACAATTTAAACAGATCAATTTCAAGTAATGAAATAAAAAATGCAATCAGAAACCTACCAACCAAGTAAAGCCCAGGACCAAATGGATACACAGCTGAGTTCTACAAGACCTTTAAAGAAAAACTAATACCTATCTCTTCAAATTATTTCATGAAACAGAAAAAGAGGGAGCACTCTCAAAATCATTCTATGAGGCCAATATCATCCTGATTCCAAAACTAGGCAATGACACATCAAAGAAAGAAAACTTCAAACCAATATATCTAATAAAAATAGATACAAAAATTCTCAATAAAATTCTGGCAAATTGAATACAAAAACATATCAAAAATATAGTTCACCACGATCAACTGGGATTCATTCCAGGGATGCAAGGTTGGTTCAACATACAAAAATCAATAAATGTAATTCATCAATCAATAAACTTAAAGATAAAAATCAGATGATCATCTCAATAGATGCAGAAAAAGCATTCGACAAAATACATCACCCATTCATGTTCAAAACACTAGAAAAACTAGGGATAACAGGAACATATCTCAATATCATAAAATCTAAGTATGCTAAGCCCCAGGCTAGCATCATTCTAAGTGAAGAAAAGTTGAAAACATTCCTTCTAAAAATTAGAACAAGACAGGGATGCCCTCTTTCACCACTTCTATTTAACATAGGTCTTAAAACAATGGCCAGAGCAATTAGACAGATGAAGAAAATTAAAGGGATACAGATAGAAGAAGAAGAACTCAAATTAGCACTATTTGCTGATGATATGATTCTCTACCTAGAACACGCAAAAAAAAAAAAAAATCCACCAGAAAACTTCTATAACTCGTAAATGAATTCAGCAAAGTAGCAGGACACAAAATCAACACCCATAAATCAAAGGCATTTCTGTATATCAGTGACAAATCCTTTGAAGGGGAATCAAGGAAAACTACCCCATTTACAATAGCTTCAAAAATAAAATAAAATACTGGGGAATCAACCTAATGAAAGAGGTGAAAGACCTCTACAACAAAAACTACAGAACACTAAAGAAAGAAATTAAAGAAGACCTTAGTAGATGGAAAGATATCCCTTGTTCTTGGATAGACAGAATTAATATTGTCAAAATGACCATACTACCAAAAGCACTATACAGATTTAATGCAATTACAATCAATATCCCAATGACATTCCTCGTAGAAATAGAAAAAGCAATCATGAAATTCATCTGGAAAAAAATAAGAGACCTATTGCTAAAGCAATCCTTTGTAGGAAGAGTGAAGCAGGTGGCATCACTATACCAGACCTTAAACTATATTGCAGAGCAATAGTAACAAAAACAGCATGGTATTGGAATAACAAAACAGACTGGTAGACCAATGGTACAGAATAGAGGACACAGAGACTAACCCACAAAACTACAATTATCTTAGACAAAGTTGCCAAGAACATGCATTGGAGAAAAGATAGCCTCTTCAACAAATGGTGCTGGGAAAACTGGAAATTCATATGCAACAAAATGAAATTAAACCCCTATCTTTCACCATGCACAAAACTCAACTCAAAGTGGATCAAGGACCTAAGAATTAAACCAGAGACACTATGCCTATTAGAAGAAAAAGTAGGCCCAAATCCCCATCATGTCAGATTAGGTCCCAACTTCCTTAATAAGATTCCTATAGCACAAGAATTAAAATCAAGAATCAATAAATGGGATTAATTTAAACTTAAAAGCTTCTTCTCAGCAAAAGAAACAATCAGTGAGGTGAGTAGAGAGCCTACATGTTGGGAGCAAATTTTTACCATTCACATATCAGATAGAGCACTAATCTCTAGAGTATATAAAGAACTCAAAAAACTAAACACCAAAAATCAAATAGCCCAATCAATAAATGGGCCAAGGAACTGAAGAGATACTTCTTGGAAGAGGATATACAATCAATCAACAAACATAGGAAAAAATGTTCAACATCTCTACCAATTAGAGAAATGCAAATCAAAACTACTCTAAGATTTCATCTCACTCCAATCAGAATGGCAGCTATTAAGAATACAAACAACAATAAGTGTTGGCAAGGATGTGGGAAAAAAGGCACACTCATACATTGCTGGTAGAACTGCAAATTGGAGCAGCCAATAGGGAAGGCAGTATGGAGATTCCTTGGAAAGCTGGGAATGGAACCACCATTTGACCCAGCTATCCTATTCTTCAGTCTATACCCAAAGGACTTAAAAACATCATACTACAGGGACACAGTCACATCAACGTTTATAGTAGCTCAATTCACAATAGCTAAACTGTGGAACCAACCTAGATGCCTTTCAGTAGATGAATGGATAAAGAAAATGTGGTATATATAAACATTGGAGTATTACTCAGCAATAAAAGAGAATAAAATCGTGGCACTTGCAGGTAAATGGATGGAGTTAGAGAAGATAATGCTAAGTGAAGTTAGTCAATCCCAGAAAAACAAATGCCAAATGTTTTCTCTGATATAAGGAGGCTGATTCATAATGGGGTTGGGATGGGGAGTATGGGAGGATTAGACGAACTCTAGATAGGGCAAAGAGGTGGGAAGGGATGGGAGGATGCATGGGGTTAAAAAGATGGTGGAATGAGATAGATATCATTACCCTAAGTACATGTATGAAGACATGAATTGGTGTGAATATACATTGTATACAACCAGAGATATGAAAAATTGTGCTCTATATGTGTAATATGAATTGTAATGCATTCTGCTGTCATTTATAACAAATTAGAATAAAAAATTTAAAATTAAAAAAAGTTTCTTCTTTTAGAAATGCGTGCATATGAAACCATGGAGTGTGAACTCTTCTGTGTCTGACTTCATTTACTCGGTATTGTCTGAAAGATTCATTCATCTTGTATTGGCCAATAGTTGTTCATTTTTATTTTTTAGTATTATTCCATTGCATGACTACCTCAAAATTATTTACCTTGTCTTTTGTTGATAGGTGTTTGGTTGTTTCCTATATTGAACTATTATTAGTAAAACTGCAAGGAATGCTTTTCATAAAGTCTTGGGTTAAAATGCATTCACCTTTCTTTTGGGTAAATCTCTAGTACTGGATTTGGTAGATCATAAGGAGGATATATGCTCAACTAAAAAAAGGGTTTTTTACAGGATGTATTTTACTGTTTTAGCTCCATCACAAATGTAGAATTACAATTACTCCATATCCATGACAACATTTATTATTGGTCTTTTTGGGGTTTAACTACTATGCTAAGCATGGAGTAGTCTCGTTATGATTTGATTGCATTTTCTAGCTGATTAATGGTGGTGAATTATTTTTCATTTACTTATTGGCCACATATATTTCTTCCTTTGGGAAGTCTCTAATCAGGTCTTTTTACATTGAAGTGCCTACTGTTTATTATTAAACTGTGGGATAGAAGATTTTCATCTTTTGTCAGGTATATGATTTGCAAATAATTTCTCTTAGTTTGCCCTCAGGTCATAAAGTTTTTTTAGGGTTTCTTCCAGAAATTTTATAAGTTAAGTTTTTAAAATTATGTCTATGATTCATCTCAAATTAGTTTTTGCATGCTGCATGAAAAAGAGGCCAAATTTTATTTTTTAGGTTTTATCCAGTTATTTTAGTGGCATGTATTGAAGTCCTTCCTTCAGTGCTATTATCAAATTGATTGACTATATAATTCTGGGTTTATTTCTGGACTCTGTATTGTTTTATTTAATAATCTCTTTAGATACCACACTGTCTTGATATTGTAGCTTCATAGTAAATTTTGAAGTCAGGGAATATAAGCCTTCTTATATTATTTTCCTTTTTAATTGTTTTGGCTATTCTAGATTACTTGCACTTCCATATAAACATTAAATAAACTCATAAATTTTAAAAATAAAAAATACTGAAATTATTATTGATCTTGTATTGAATCTGTATGACAACTTGGCGAGAATTGACATCTTAACAATGATAAACTTTCTAATCCATGAACATGGTTCATGGTTCATCCCCCTATTTATTTAGAATTTCTTTCACTTCTCTTATTAATTTTTTGCAGATTTTGTAGAGAGACTCTGTGTGTACTGTTCAATTTACCCTTAGAATTTTATTCACTTGATACTGTAAAAGGATTTTTAAAAATTATTTTTCCAATTCTTTGATCTTAATATATAGAAGTATAACTAATTGATGTAAGATAATTTTTATACTGTGACCTTGCTTAATTCACTGTTTGGTCTAGCAGATGTTTTGTATATTCTTTAGGATTTACTAATAATTATGCCTTATGCAAATTCTCATCGTTTTAAATTCTTAATTTCTAATCTTTGTATCTGTGTTAGGGGATCAGAATGAACAGAATGCATAGGTAATATAAGAAGGGACTTATTAGATTGGCTTACATAATAGGAGACCAGATAGTTCTAGCATGACTGGCTGTAAGCTAGAAAACTGGGGAAAGTAATAGCTACTTGGTCCAAGAAGCTGAAAGGCTCAGGATGAGTGGGCTTAATGATGCAGCCCCAGTCTAAGGCAGAAGGCCAGGAAGCTCCATGGAGCGTCACTGTTGCAAGCCCACATTCAAAGGCTGAATAATTTGGAATCTATCCTCCACAGTTGATGGCAGAAGCAAAAATTATACCCTCTCAAGAACATAGCATGCATTGGCAGGCTCACTACCTCTTCGCTTTTTTGTTCCATACAGGCCCCAGCCTACTGGACAAGGCTGAGTGAGATTAGGTCTTACCCCCTCAGTTGGCTGACCCACATGCCAATCATCTGGAAATATCCTCACAGTCACACCCATAGGTGTTTTTTTTTTAACCATCTTTCAAAGACAACTCTCAATCCAGTCAAATGGACAACAAAGATTAAATAACATAATATTTGTTTTTTTAATAAATAAATAACAAACTTAATTTTTAAAGAAAAGTTATTTTATAGAGGTAATTCTAACATCAGACTAGGACTCTATCAACCGAAAGACATTCTAAGTAATGGCAATTCTGACAGAAAATAACACATATTAACTTAAAAAGTAAGTAAGTTTGGGATAATCTGGATTTTAAAAGAATAGGAATTGCCAGGCATGGTGGTACATGTCTGTAATCCCAGCCACCCAGGAGTCTGAGACAGGAGGATGGTAAGTTTAAAACTGGTCTCAGCAATTTAGCAAGACCCTCCTCAAAATGAAAAATAAAAAGGGCTGGGGACATGGCTCAGTGATTAAGTGCCCCTGGGTTCAAACAGAAAGAGAGAGAGAGAGCGAGTGAGAGAGAGAGAGAGAGAGAATAGGAATTTACCTACATAATATTGTAGACAATTTATATCTACACTTATTTGTAAAAATTTTTATAATACTTCTATGTAACTAAATTGTTACATGATCTTCTTTCTAATGATGGTTGGAAAATAATAATGTAAATTTTTCAATTAGAGGTAACTCAATCTTTCCAGTTTAAAGTCTCCTTGTTTAGGTAACTTTTTACTCAGTTTACACCTCCACTTGGTCCCCACCACTTTCTTTATAAAATGAGGTATGGAATTGAGGCAAATGCCTTCTGAGGTTTACTCTTATTAAACTCCAATTGAGGTATAGCTTGTCTCATCTTACTCTAGGCAATGACTATTTTTTGTACTGCATTTGCTGTTCAGGTAACCATAAAAGATATTGTGATTGCCTGTGGTCTCAGCAAAATCAAAGTCTCAGAGTGGCTGTCCTCATTGTTCCTCATTGTTCTGGTTTGCAGACTTGAGCATAGGGATTATGCCATGTAAAGAGTAAATCAGAGCTTGATGCATCTACAAGCCAAGGAACCACAAGCATTGCCAGAAAACCACAAGAAACTAGAAAACAGGCATAGAACACATTCTTTCTTGCAGCCTGACAACATCTTGATCTTAAATTTCTAATCTTCAAAACTGGGAATAACAAATTTCTGTTGTCCCTAATCCACCCAGTTTGTAGTCCTTTGTTATAGCAGCTCTAGCAGACTAATAATTCATTCTTACTTCTGGATGCTCATACATGGTTCCCATTGACACCTGAAGTCCCCTGCATTTTTGCCACAACTTCTTTTTCTGACTTAGACTACTGCTACACTCTCTCTTATATGTGATCACCAAGCCATTTACTATGGAAAGCCACAGCCGACCCAATGTCTTACTGATAAGCTATTTTCATTTCCCCCAATAAGAACACAGATAAATTTTCAACTCCTTCCATTCCATATAGCTGTCGAGAGAGAGTCCAATAGCAAATTCTTTCCTATTTTTCTGCCTTAATACATATATAATCATTTCTATCCCACATTGGCACAACAGAAAATCTTGCAAGTAGATGTTTGTTTTAGCCAGCTTTGTTGTTGCTGTGACCAAATGAACTGACAAGAACAATTAGAGAAGGAAGAGTTTGTTTGAGAGCTCACAGTTTCAGTCCATAGACAGCTGGCTTTATTCCTCAAGGACTGAGGTAAGGTAGAAAGAACATCATGGCAGAAGAGTGTGGGGGAGGAAGGGGGCTCACATGATGATCAGAAAGCAGAAAGAGAGACATAATTCACCAGATACAAAATATATACCCCAATGGCATAGCCCCAATGCCTACTTCCTTCAGCCACACCCTACCTGCTTTCAGTTATAACTCAGTTAATCCCCAGCAACGAATTAACTCACTGTGTCAAGGCTCTTATAACCCAATCATTTCAACTGTGAACAATCTTGCATTATTTCACCCATGAGCTTTTGGGAGATACATAATATCTAAACCATATCATTCTGTCCCTGGCCTCCAAAAGCTCATGACTATCTCACAGTGCAAAATACATTTAGTCTTTAATGAAAATTTTTCTTGCATTTATGTAGCTTGCTAGCTAGAATCTTTATTTTAACTTATTTATTTTTGTGCTAGAGATGCAACCCAAGGCCTTTCACCTGCTCAGCATGTGCTTTACTACTGTATTATACTCCTGGTCCCTAGATAGATTTTTTTTAAATTTTTATTAGTTGTAGATAGACACAATACCTGTATTTTATTTTATTTTTGTATGTGGTGCTGAGGAGCAAACACAGTGCCACACACATGCTGAATGGAACCACCATTTGACCAGCTGATTAGCCACTCCTTGGTTCATGCCCAAAGGACTTCAAATCAGCATACTACAGTGACAAAGCCACATCAATATTTATAGCAGCTTAATTCACAACAGCTAAAGTATAGAACCAACACAGCTGCACTTCAACAGATGAATGAATAAAGAAAATGTGGAATATATACACAATGGAATATTACTCAGTCTTAAAGAAGAATGAAATTATGACATTTGCAGGTAAATGGACGGAGCTGGAGAATATCATGCAAAGCAAAATAAGCCAATCCCAAAGTACCAAAGGCAAATGTTTTCTCTGAAATGCAGATGCTAATTCACAATGGGTGAAGGGGTAGGGAAGAATAGAGGTACTTTGGATTAGACAGGGGGAGTGAATGGAGAGGAGGGGGTTATGAGAGTAGGACGGATAGCAGAATGAATCAGACATTATTACCCTATGTGCACATATGATTACATGACCAGTGTAATTCTATGTCATGTACAACCTCAAGTATGAGAAGTTATATTTTATTTATGTATGTGTGTCAAAATGCATTCTACTCTCATGTATAGTCAAATTAGTTAATTTGAACAAATAAAGTTATATTTCATGTATGTATAATATGTCCAACTACACCCTACTGTCATGTATATTTAAAAATAATTTTTTTAAAAAATCATTCTAAAAATTTTTTTTAAAATAATACATTCAGTCCATTTGCAAGAGTTCCAATAACAGAGGATCGCATTCCAGGCCAGACTCAGCAACTTGGCAAGACCCTGAGCAACTTAGTGAGACTCTGTGTCTCAAAGTAAAAGAAATTCAAAAAGTTTTGTGGGATGTGTCTCAGTGGTTCAGAGTCCCTGGGTTAAATCCCCAGAACCCAAATAAAATAAAATAAAATAAAAAACCCTGGGAGGGGGTCAAGATGGCGGGGTAGAGAAGGTTAGTTTCCAAACTGCTGGTACCTGGCCCAGGAAAGCAGACAAAAAACTGCTCTTTGAGATCCGTAGGAAAAAAAAATGAAAAAAAAGAATCCTAATGGAATTTAATACAGAACTCTCAGAACAGCTCAGGGACTCAAGGGTTGGAGAGAATTAAATTTTAAAAATAAAAGAATGGAAAAAACCCACCTCCGGCACCAGCGACTGCTGATGCGGATCCACAGCGGGCAGAGTAGAGAGAGAGGCAAAGAGAGTCCGCATTTCAAATGCCAAGGAGGCGCGCCTTGAAGTGGAGAGGAAGGTGATTGGGGACATTAAAGAGCTGAACCAGTGGGTGAGCGGCACTTTGTTTTCCTGTGAGAGGAAAGCTGCTGGTCTCCTGTGACCTGTGGAGACCCGAACCAGCCGCCATCTTTCTCGGCTGCACTACGGTGGCCGGCGGGTGTGGGTCCAAACCTACCACCCAGACCTGTGTAATTCCCCCTGGGCCTGGAAACCTGACCTGGCAGAGGCCCGCCACGCGATCCAGAGTGTGACTAGGAAACCAGGTGAAATTCAGACCCGAAAAATATTGCACCCAGGGGAATTCGAGACGCTCAGACCTAGAGATCCTGAGTGTCTCTCCCATTGAGTCTTGCGGTTGGCAGGACCAAGGGGGAACAACCAGGGACTTGATAGGGTCGAGGTGGGGGAGAATGTGTGCTTTGGGACTGAGACCGCTTGGTAGACATATGGGACCCTTGGAAGGTGGAGGGGAGTAAAGAACTGACTTCTTAGCTGATGAATGGAACCCAGGAGAGATATCAGCAATGCAGAGCCTGGCGCAGACCAGAAGCAGCCAGGCTCTAGACATGTGCTGATTTTAAAGCTTCATCAAACATTACTCCACAAAGCACCATGGGTGTAGCTACAGCCAAACTCAACCTCAAGGAGCTCTGCCTCTGGGAATCCTTTGCTGTGAGTAGAGTAGATAACACCCCAACCCGCACCTCCTCATACTACTGAGAAGGGAAGCTGCAATCCGCAACCTCTCTAGCTCTACAAAAAGAGGAAGGAATTGACAGACTCTGACTTCTACTCTTGCATGCAATATATACCTCAAGAAAAAACAAAAAGAAAGACAAAAAGCCTGACAACCAACTATGGATATATATATATATATATATATATATATATATATATATATATAAAACCATCCTAAAGGAAACAATTCCTTAATCTTCCATCAAGAACCTTTAATTGTTTAAACTTTGGTGTGCTGAATGGTCCATGAAAATTTTTACATATACATATTAGACTCACTCTTATTCCTACCATTTCTTGACTTGATCTTTTGAGGACTTGGTCTTTTAAGGAGTAGGGTTATTGATTAGTATACCTTGGTTTTGTTTTATGTTGTTTGTTGTTATTATTTTATATTGTTTTTCTCCTATTTTCTTTGACTTTCTTCCGCTCTTTTCTTTTGTGAACAGACGAAATCAATTATCTCTCATCCTCCCTCTCAGTTATTACATTCTGCATCCCCTCTGCATTCTCCCTCTTCACCTTTTTGAAATAGCAAACCCTTTGTAAACATAATATCTCTAATGTAAGCAATTACCTATCATGCCATTTATGTTCATAATGCCAGTTAACATTGTGGATGCCAAAATAGGAACCTAGTATTTAGTTTAATGCTGAATATTTATTGCATTTGTTGTTGTTATTATTATTTGTCTAGCCCTAAAATGTGAGGCATTAAAAATCTTCAAGAACACTATAAATTCATAGGCTAGAAGCTCTGCCACCTCAGAGTCTTACTGATAAGTGGGTAGACATACAAACAATATGAAAAAGCAAAGGAGCAAACCATCCCAAACAAACCAAAATACCCGATCAACAGAATCCAATGATATCACAGTGGAAGGAAATCAAAGAAGAAATTTAGAAAGTTCATAGCTAAACTGATCTGTGAGATAAAAGACAATGTAAGGAGTAAAAAGAGAGGAAAAAAATCCAAGAAGTGCATGATTACTTCAATAAGGAAATAGAAATACTGAAGAAGAATTAATCTGAAATTCAAAATGAAGGAATCAATAAGCCAAATTAAAAACTCAATGGAAAGCGTCACAAGCAGACTGTGCCACTTGGAAGATAGAGTTTCAGGCAGAGAAAACAAAACATATAATCTGGAAAATAAAGTTGACCATGGAGCGAAGATGTTATGAGAACACGAACTGAACTTTCAAGAAATATAGGATAACATGAAAAGACCAAATTTGAGATATATTGGGATAGATGAAGATTCAGAGATACAAACCAAAAGAATGTACAATCTTTTCAATGAAATAATACCAGAAAACTTCCCAAACCTTAATAATGAAATGGAAACTCAAATACCGGAGGCATACAGAACCCCAATTATAAAAACTGAGCATACAACAAGGCATATCATTATGAAAATGCCAACATATAGAATAAGGATAAAATTTTAAAGGATCCAAGAAAAAAATGACAAGTCACATTTGGAGGAAAATCAACCCAGATCTCATCTGATTTCTCAGCTCAGACCATAAAAGCCTTGGAATAATACATAAAATGCCCCAAAAGAAAATGGATGCCAAGCAAGAATACTATATCTGACAAAATTAGGTTTCAAATTTAATGACAAAATAATAACCTTACATGATTAAAAAAAAGTTAAAAGAATTCACAACTAGAAAGCCTGCACTACAAAATATACTCAATAAAATATTTCATGAAGAAAAAATAAAATAAAATGAAAACCAGCAAAGGCAGGAACTACACTAGAATACTCAAGCAAAGGAGAAACTAATTCAAATTAAAAATTGAGAATGAATCAAAATGACAAGGAATAAAAATCATATCTCAATAATAACATTGAATTAAAATGGCCTGAACTCATCAATCAAAAGACACAGACTGGCAGATTAGATTGAAAAACAAGACCCAACAATATGCTGTCTCCAAGACACTTACATCATAGGCAAAGACATCCAGAGACTGAGGGTAAAAGGATGGGAAAAAAACATCACTCATATGGATCTTATAAACAAGCAAGGGTTTCTGTCCTCATGTCAGATAAAGCGGACTTCAAACCAAAGTTAATCAGAAGGGACTAAAAAGTTCATTTCATCTGCTTAAGGGTATTATATATCAATAAGATATAACAATTGTAAATATCCCAAACAATGGAGCATCTATGTAGATCAAATAAACTCTTCTCAATTTCAAGAATCAAATAGACCACAACATAATAATACAAGGTGACTTTAATAAGCCTTTCTCATCACTGGATAGATCATCCAAACAAAAACTTAACAAAGAAACTATAGAATTAAAAAATACAATTAATAATTTAGACTTAACAGACATATATAGAATAATATTTCATGCATCAAAGACTGAACAAACTGTCTTCTCAGAAGCACATAGATCATTTTCTAAAATAGGCCACATCTTGGGCCACAAAGCAAATCTTAGCAAATACAAAAAATTTAAAAAAAAAATTAAAAAATAGAATATCTTGCATTCTGTCAGATCATAATAGAATGAAATTAGAAATTAACAATATAATAAAAATAGAAAATAATGTAATATCTTGAGACTAAATAATATACCACTGAATTATCAATGGATAGCAGAAAAAAATCAAGGTAAAAATTTAAAAAACACTTAAAAGTTAAATGAGAATAACAACAAAATATATAAAAATCTCTGGGTCACTATGAAGGTAGTTCTAAGAGGAAAGTTCATAGGACTGAACGCATTCATTAAAATAATAGAAAGTCATCAAATAACTTAACATTACATCTCAAGGCCCTGGAAAAAGAATAACAAATAAACACTAAAAGAGGTAGAAGCAGGAAATAATTAAAATCAGAGTCAAAAATCAATGGAATTGAAATAACAACAAGGAAAAAAAAAAAGGCCAGTTCAAAAAAATAACAAAACAAAAAGTTGGTTCTTTGAAAAAAAAATCAATAAAACAGATAAACCCTTTGCCTTGCTAACTAATAAAAAGAGAAAAAATAATTTCTAAAATTCACAATGAAAAAGAAAATATCACCATGAACACCACAAAAACTATTTTGGAAACTTATACTCTGATAAAATAGAGAATCTTGAAGACACTGATAAATTTCTAGAGATAGATGACCTACCTAAATTGAACCAGGAGGACATAGAATATTTAAGCAGATTAATTTCAAGCAATGATATTGAAGATGCCATCAAAGTCTACAAACAAAGAAAAGCTCAGGACTGGATAGATTATCATCTGAGTTCTACCAGACCTTCAAAGAAGAACATCAATCTTCTTCAAACTATTGCATGAAATAGAAAAGGAGGGAATCCATCCAAGCTCATTCTAGTATTACCCTTATTAAAGCTAGTATTACCCTTATTCCCAAACAAGACAAAGACACATCAAGGAAAGAACTCTTCAGACCAATATCCCTAATGAACATACATGCAAAAATTCTTAATAAAATACTAGTAAATGACATACAAAAGAATACATTAAAAAGATATATTAGCATGATCAAGTGGGTTTCATTCCAGGGATGCAATGTTGGTTCGATATATGGAAATTAATAAATATAATTCACTACATTATAAAGACAAGAATCACATGATTATCCCAATAGAGGCAGAAAAAAAGCATTCAACAAAATACAACATCATTCATGTTCAAAACACTAGAAAAACTTGGGATAGTAGGAAAATACCTAGTGTAAAAGCTATATTCATTAAACCCAAGGCCAACTTTATTCTAAATGGAGAAAAACTGGAAGCATTCCCTCTAAAAACTGGAACAAGACAGGAATGCCCTCTTTCACCACTTCTATTCAACATAATCCGTGAAACTCTAGCCAGAGTAAGTAGGCAAAAGAAAGAAAATTAAAGAGATACAAATAGAAAAAAGGAGAGCTGAAACTATCCCTATTTGCCAACAACATGATCCTGTTTTAAGAAGACCCAAAAAACTCCACCAGAAAACTTCTAGGACTCATAAATGAATTCTGTCATTTGCCACAAAATGAATGAAACCAATGGGTGTTATCTTAAGTAAAATAACCCAGAGAGCATGTTCTCTCCCGTATGTGAAAGTTTGGGGGAAAAAATGTTAACCTGATTATAGTATATTAATTACTAGAGTTTGGGAATGGGTGGGAGTGTAGAAAAAGAGAAGCTGATTTATCAGTGCAGGTTATAAGCACGTATGGAAGCATCATCCTGAACTCTATCAATATGCACAGTTAATACATATTAATAGAAAACATTTCCCTCTCTCCCTTTTATCCATGCCCCTTTGCAATGTGACTTGTAGCTACTTAAATCAAAAGGTGGTCTTTGCTTTTCCAACTCTTGTATCTGGTGTGAAATTGTGACTTGCAATGACCAGTGGAATACAAGTTAAGTGACCTTGTGACAGTCTCAAGCCTAGGCCTCTAGTATCCTTGAGAATTCTACTCTGTGCAGAAACATCCCAGCCTCTCTGTGCACAAGTATGAGCCAGCCTACTGGATGATGAAAGGTCACATGCACCATCCCAACTGAGGCCATCCTCCACCAGCCTTTCCTATTAACTGACTGTAGGCTTATGGTTGAGACCAGAACTGTACAGCTAGGCTTGGCCCAAACACCAACCTACAGAATCATGGACTAAATAAGTGGTTTCTGCTTAAGGTAATTATACTTGGAGGTGGTTTGTCAATTCAGCAATTAGTTCTGTGGCCAGATTGTTCCTCTCCATATCTATTTTAATCACTTTTCAGTAGTCTTCCTCTCTTCTCTTTCTACTTTCGTCCTATGTATACATTGCTTTCAATTTAATTTCCTAAGCAATATTCTTGTTCTATCACTTCTTGTTCAAAAAAAAAAAACCTTCAGTGGTTCTTGATTGTTCAGGTAATAAAGTTTCAGCTTTCATCTGTTATTCAAGGCCTTTCATGATATTTCCATAATGTAAAGGTTGAGTCCAAGGCTTCTGTTACTTTGCTTCGTTTACCCTTGATTTTGTCAAAATCTGTCATCAAAAGTCCTTGACTATGAGAGACCATCGATTGAAGAGCATCATTCATTTAACACACCTCTTATTCTGCTACCTTGTGGATGATATGTTTCTTTTGAAATTGATTCTAAGGTGACTCCTGTTTTTAGGGACATTAAAATATGAAAGGTACTGTGACTGATAAGTGAGGAAACAGAGTCCTCATCTTTTCCTACTGTCTTATATTACTCGCCTCTCTCTCTTTCTAGAACAATTCTCCCTGTTTATATTCACCAGGTCTACATATTCAAATAATCCTGCACATATAAAAGTCTATTCATATGCCCCCCATCTTAGAAATCCTTGAGACCCTGACTCTTCCCCGAGCTGAATGCAATCACTCCTACATGAACTCCCTTAGAAATCATGAGGACCACTCTCAGGCACTTGTCACCTCCTACTCTCTATTGGCAACTATTTTTCTTAGCTATTTGATTATATACAACTTTAGAATAGTTCAGTATTTATTGAATATTTTATACTTTTTTGTTACTTCAAGAAAAAAGTTCTAAAAACATCCATTGGGCATTACTCTCTATATATTAATCAAATAAATTAATGAACCTCCGATTTCTAAGACTTCCTTTTCATTCTGTCACTGATTAACCACGTGACTTTAGACAATTTGCTTAACCTCCTCTGGCTGATGCTCAAATCCTATCACAGAGGAGACAATAAATGTATAAATATTCTGCATAAACTGTAAGATCAATTCAAAGCATTAGCACTGTTTCCTCTTCTGAGAAATGAGGCAGTTGAATTTAATCTATTTCAAAAATTCCCTGTAAGTAGCATTCCATGATGGTATGATTGCCAGATTTTGCTTTTTCCTTGAGGATGAGGTGACTTAAAAAACCAGGTACAGAACCTCCCTCTTAGAAATCTTCTCTTGGTAGCTGTTTGGACTAGTAAATATTCCTAGTCTTCATTCCAGACATCTTTGCACCATGCACACAGGTCAAATGAAACTACAGGTATGGTGGGACAATGCTATTCAGTTGTCTCCTGCATTCTGAGACCAAAGGAGCCATTCTTATGAAGAAAGAGATAGGTGTTATTACAGTGATATAAATTACCCAAGAGTTTGATTCAGAAGTTTTTTTATTAACTAAAACTTTTATTAATAAAAGTAGATTAAAAACATATTAAGAGTTCAATATTTTAAAGAATTACCCTTAGGAAATAGGCATATGGTGATTGGTGTTGGCTGTAATGATATACCATAATTAACATGAGCACTACAGGATCTAGAGCCTCATGTCTCTGCATAGTGGTGGATTTTCTAGCTTGTGGTTCAAAAAAATTCAATTCAATCCACTCTTATTCAATTTTATTTACTTCAACATAAAGGTAGAGTATTTGGTGTTGTAGAAAGAAGATCAGTTTTATCTAAGATTTTGGAATTCATGGATTTCAACATTGACTATTTGTGTGGTTGTTTGGAAACTTACCTGGACCTTTGAAACTTAATTTCCTCATCTGTAAAATGGGGACAATTAGATACTTCACAACAAAGTTTCCAGCACAATGACCATCTCATCTTACTGCCACTTCTTTAGTTCATGCCAGTTTTTTTTTTGTTGTTGTTGTTGTTGTTACTTAATTCAACATCAACTATAGTGCTGTAACACAACAATGATAGTAGCCTCCTTGCAAATATGGTCTTCTGGGAAACCTCTGTGATTCAAAAGCCTATCCTTGAGAAAATACGCATTATTTGATTAAGCAGAAGATTACACTGTAATAGACAATGGAGCAGATGTAGTTAATCTGAAACACAAAGTGATGGGAAATTTAGAGATCCCATGCATATGGACACATTAAGAGTTGTCACACTGTGGTGAGTATAGGGATCTAAACTGAAATTTTCCAGTGTCAAAGATGAATTCTGACTTGACAGAAGACATTACAAAGTCTACTGTAAGCTGAGAATGTTAGTGTATTCTCTCATTGAGGAATTTAATTGCTCTTGAGCATTAACGATTATAGTTTGGGAAACTGGGTGCATCTCAGTGGTAGAGCGCTTGCCTGGTATGCATGAGACCTAGCACTGCAATAAGTAAGTAAGTAAATAAATAAATGGATGAATAGAAGATAATAGCACATTCTAAATAATTGATAACATTAAAGTATAACTCATTCTCCTGGCTCTTATTGTGACCAAAGAAATTTGCAAGGGTTTAAGGTTATTTTAGACAGAATATCTTATAATAGTAAAGCACACAGTCCTCAGATCTCAAGACCTAAACATATAAAGTTGATTACCTGTTCCCACAATCTCTATATACATTGAGTAACACCACCACCACCACCACCACCACCACCAAGGTAGCTGTGCTCCATGTGATGATTCAGTGATTCAGGCTCTTGTGGTTTTTGTCATCTCAACAACCACCATGTTTTCCTCTCCAGGAGAGGTAAGAGAGCCTGGGAAATTGTCCAGTGGCTTTTCTCTGCCTCCAGTGAGAGCAATGCTTCTATTTCATTCGCCATAGTTATTTACATGGACCTGCCTTCCTGCAAGAGGGTTAGGAAGCATTGACTCTCATATGCCCAGGAAGAAAACAAGGACTGGATATTGGTGTTCTTCATAGCTTTCTGATCTCCATGGGCTTATTAAAGTCTAGCCTTGTGAGAAGATCAAAAAGGAAACCTAATGTTTTCTCTCTGAAAATTTGGTGTCTGTTCTCTACTATAAAAATGAATAAGTCTCTGGATTTTAGGGAAACAGTGGTATCCTATAACCAGGTCTGTGGGGAGGGCCTTAAAGGAAGGCATGAGTGAAGATAAGTATTGCAATTGGTGGACTGTTTCTGAACCCTCTTGTTCCCCACTTAATGCAGCTCAGCCCTAGTTCTTTCCCAGTCCCGGCAGCATAACCAGCCTTACATGAGCTTTCCCACTCAGAACTCAAATATATGCAACCAGAGTGTGAATGAATTAATGGATGAATATATAAACAATTCCCTCTTCACTCTTCACCCAGGCATAGAGGTCTGAGATGCATTTCATACAGCTTCTTACAAAGTCCCATGGGATGAGCAGCTGGCACCAAGCAGTGGCCAACATGATCATGCCTTCTCATCTTAGCCTTTCCTCCTTTCCTGAGTCATTTTGTCTGCCCCTCACTCCTGTTTCCTCTAATCACATTCAGAGAAAATTTGGCTAAGACAGAATATAATAGCACAGTCTTTAAAACTTACAATTCCTAACATCATAACTACTAATAATGTAAACTGATCCGGGTAATCAATTGCATGTCAGAAACCAATGAGACACCAGGAGAGAAAATATTGAAATGTCCTTTTCTTTGGGGTTTAACGTTATTAGGATAACTATGATGCATTAATATGGTCTCTAGTGAGGTTGGTCAAGAGCAGAAAACACTCTGGATCCCTAACATCAGTCTTATTATAAGCCGTAGCCTAGGCCACTGTTAAGCATAAAGTGTGAGGACAAAGTTGTAAATGTCATTCAATCTGGACTGTGTGAATGTGCGTGGGGCAGGTTACTGGTGCACATGACTATAATCTACACAGCTATGAAAATGGGAGCCCAGTCATAGGCAGTATGGGCCATTGTATGAGGGCAATTCCAAGCACAGGTGCTTCTGTGTCCTGCCTGCTCTCTAAGCCACTGTGTTAAGCAGTGACATCTGGGTTAATGCATGTTGGTCAGCAGGTGAGGGGCAGGATTTCATAAGACCTTTACTGTGAACTACACAAGAATCTGCAGCTTTTTTTGCCAGAGACTTTCAGAACCGGGGCTGAGAACAGAACAGCGGTGGTGAAAGTAAAGTAAGAGTTGCTGCCTGGATGGAAGCATCCTTACCCGGAGGGTTCGTCCTGGAATTCAGATGAGCTGGTGAGCAGAGCAATGTCACTAGATAACCCAGGAAGGATTGAACCAGGAAAGAGAGACATGCTTGTGGTAGTCAAGATAGAAGCTGGGGACTTGCACAATGTCTTTTAGCCTTTAAGTAATGGTGGCAAACAATAAGGAGGCATCATGGTATGGGTATCACCTGACTGGAGGGCCATGAATTCTTCTAAATCTCTCCAAAACAAATGAACAAAAATCTCCACATTTCTGATCTTCCTAATACTCAGAGATGGGAAACTAAAGTTATATATATAGTCAGGAGTTTTACGACAGACAAGGATTCTTCACGTTTTCTTATGGTGGGTTCATGCAGTGTTAATTTAACTAAATTAGAATTACAGCTCCTGGAATCCTCTTTCATGCATGGCTCTGGACTGCACTTGACCAAAAGGAAGTTTCATGTGAGGCTGAAGATAGAGTGAAGCTGCTGCCATGTTCATGTATGTGACACTCTTTGTCACAGCTGGACTGATTCACCTCATCAGTGTGGGACAGTTGCCAAGGGCCACTTCTCCAACCCCAGCCAGGTATCCTCCTTCAGTTTCTCTGTACCCCAGGCCACGATCATGTCTAGCTTTGTGATTAGGGGGCTGACTTCTATTGCAAGATACCCAAAATAGCAAAGCTAGAGGCCTAGGGTAAGTTCCAGTGCCCCCAGGGTTACAGCTTGTCCTTGCCCTCCCCATTCCACACCTACTCGTCTTTTTCCATGGCCAGTCCTGTGGATGTCAGGACCACATCAAGATACAAAAGTAAGACCCCTACATAAACTATTTTACCAGCTCCCACAATTTTACATGATAAACTCCCTGAAATAAGCACCGTATTCTCTGTCACTCCTGGTGCATCTGCTTCTCTGATCGACCTGTGCCTTGCTGTCCTGGCTAAAACCAAAGATCCTGTCTCACAACTTTGGGCCATACATGTTTCAATCCATTTTATCCTGATTTCACTTGTGCTCTGTGGAGTAGGGGTGGGGAAAAGAGATGAGAAAAACAGTGGTGGGCAAAGAGAAGGGTCTTCAGGGACTGTCCCCAGTGTCACACAGCAGCACAGATGTCAAGACCGACACCCAAACCCAACATCAAATCCCTGCAGGGCCATGAGAGGTGGAGGACAGGAAGAGAGCAGGCCAGGGCAGACTGGAGGGATGCGCCTTCTTGGGGAAAAGCAGCTGATTCCTCAAGACCATTGTAAGCAGGTGAGCATAATGACCTTGCATACGGTTGCTAACAAATTCATGAAAAGCTGCAAATTTAAGTTCTTAGAGAATATTTCCCAATTTTAAATGCTTATTACAACAGAAAAAAAAATCAATGTGTAAATCTAATGAATTCTGTCAATGGGCCACATTTAGCCCAGATTAAACATAAACTCCAGAGCCAAATTATCTGGGTTCAAGTTTTTGCTTCACTTGTTGGTAGATGTGTAGCCTTGGGCAAGTCATGCCTAACGTGTAGATCAAAGTGAACAATACCTACCTCATATGGTGCTCATGAGGATCAAATGAGCTACTAATGAACTTTCTAAGAGGCCAATGAAAGCAAGATGCTCCATTATTTTCTGGGCGTCTGAGATAGCAAAGATGGCCATCAGTTAATCTATGACAGGATGATTTCTTATCCCTTAGAAATGATGTTTTAGAATTATTGAAAATTATTGAGCTCCCTTCAGAGTTATTTCAGCATAGATTTTTGTCATATTATCACTGTTAGGTAGATGTATAAATATTAAGTGAGATAATTTGGTTTGGTATTCTTTGAAATTCCCCCGCATTCTAAGTCTGGCAATTATGAATTAGTTACCAAATGTTTTCCAACATAGTACCATGGCAAGTGCTGTTGGGGGCATTGGTGATGTGGCACTTCGTTAAAGAGAGCTCCCCCCGTCTCCAAAAATTTCCCCCAAGTTGCCAACCGCTAATGAGAGTTTTCACGTTGGCACTTTCTTGATCTTACCAGAAGACGTAAATGGAGAATTCTTAAATAGGAAAGATGTGTGTTCTTTTCGTACATGGTCTTTAAATTAATGATTGCTGTCTAAACACTTGAAGGATTTCAATTGTTCAGTCACTCACTAGTTTGTGCAAACACCACCACCATGTAATAACTGTTTTGCTGAGTGTGGCTGTCAAAATTTCATTAATTGTAAAATATTTTCGGGTTTCCTAGATGTTAATATGTAAAGGGAAAAAAGTATGTATTAGTATTGAAGAGAGCCTTCGCAAAAAGCAATAAAATAAAGGGAAAAAAAAAAGAAAATAAAGCAATATCTAAGCGTTTGATAAAAAGAAGTCTTTTATAGAGAAAAAAGCTAATATTTTTGTAAGTCTCGGCTCAATAATGTATTATAAGCCTGGCTTTCCTTAAGATATTATTTGATCTGTAAAATGGGTATGATCTGACTGGGAATGATTGCTTGTGTCAGTACATGGGTGAACAGTGGTGAGGAAGAGAGCACCATGTGTATGTCAATTCATCTAACCTGAGCCTGAGGGCTGGAATGGAAACCTGGGAAAGAGCACAGCACCAAAGGATCCAGGGATTGGGAAGGGCAAATTGAGCTGCTAGAGAGCTTTGAAAAAGTAGAAACAGACATATAATATTGGTATGGACCAACAAATGTAAGATGAGAACAAACGGGAAAAACGAATCAGGGAAGAGAGAAAAAAGTAGAGACAACACCTGCCTAAGTTGGACATCAGGGAAGAGAGAAAAAAGTAGAGACAACACCTGCTTAAGTTGGATGGCCTCAGGAAACTTGAGTCAAGGCTCATCTTTCTGACCTAGGATGTCTGGGTAAAGCCAAGCACAGAAAAGGTCGTCCTCTGTGATGCCAAAAACTCAGGGACTCAATTGTCCATTAAACCTGAATTCTAAAGTCTCCCCTATAAGAGAAGAAGAGCACTGCTCCAGCTTGGGCTTCTTATTGCAGTTTGGCCCCTTTGTCATCCTGAGCCCCTGGAAGTGTCAAGACTTAGTGAGGCCAATGCTAGAAAGAAGTCAGGCAGCGGGAAAGGCCAACTCTCTCCTACTCCACCTCCCTCGATTATAAATGATTCTGCAAGCTGAACGGGGCATTGTATATTTCATTTACAATGATTGTACAACAGCTGTATAATCGATGTTGCCGAAGATATGATTGTTGCTCAGAGTGTAGCATAAATGTCCACAGTGCGCTGCAAATGTGAATAAGAATGGCCCTGCCTGCATAGTAATTGGTATTATTACTGGAATGAATGAGAAAGCCACATATGGATGAATGGGTGGGGCTGCAAGAGGGTGCAGCATGAGAGACTAATGGTAGCTTTTATTTCTCTTATCCATGCCTGTTCTTTTGAATAACCAGCCAGAGTAGGTGGAAGAAAAGACACAAGAAGTGGGAATATAGTAGAGGAAAAAGTAAACCTGTGTGTTCTCGATATTCTTTGTCATGCCCTTTCCTCTTTGTCAATGCCCACTCTTATTAATTGCATTAAAGTACATCCAGGCATCCCCTCCTGGAAAAAAAAAAAAATCTCCCTCTTACAGAGGGGTGGAAGGAGAGACTTAGGGAAAGGGATGGGGGTGGGGGGAGACATTGGGAAGAGAAACACTTCAGGTTAATTGGAGCTGAGAATATAAAATACTCGTCTTAAAGTGTGTGCTTCAGTTATGAGAAGGAAAGAGTCGAGATCATAATGTTTTCTGTGCAGGATTCAACACAGCATGGGTGTTTTAAAACAAGCGGTAATCATTTCTCACGGAGAAATTAGAAGCAGCAGCTCCCGGCTCAGGACAAGCACAGGAGAGACCCGTTCTTTTCTTCTCTCTAGGGAGACACCCGGTAGTCAGCAGAGAAGTCCCTTAAACCAAATGGCAGAGTTAGTGATGGAGAGAATTACAGAGTTCAATTTGCTTAGTGCTTTATGCAGTCAGAATGAAATGACACCGAATTCTCCTAGAAATCTGAAAATTAGGAGGGAAGAAATTTGGTATTGGAAAAATTAAACCGTCTGGCTTCTACAGAGGTTGCAAAACAAATTAATCGGTCAACTTTGGAGCCAGGAAATAACTGAACGTTGTTACAATGATTTCTTTGGCAGAGCTGGCTATGTTATTTCTTTGAGATGAGGATCTTTTGAGCCTGGTGAGAAAAACAGCCTCTGCCAGGCTAGACAGAGCTTTGGTTTGCTTGCTCTCATTCTGGGTACATCCATGTGGCATCTGAATCAATATTAGGTCTCTGTTTAAAAATTCATTTTTTTAACTAGAAATAATTTCTCTGAAGTAATAAACAATGCACTGCATAACACCAAGTTGAAATTTCTTAGAAATAAATGCAGGAAATTAGTTACAATTATTCACATATTTCTTCAAAATGGTAGCACATGAGAAGAAAGAGGGGTCCTCTCACCCTTTTTTTGAAGACCATCTTTGTTTACTTCATTCCCAAGTATTAAGAGATTGCATGATCCATTTGCATAGGATAACTAACATATACCACATCATTTGCACGTCTGCAAGTACACGTGAGTAACCGTAATTACACGTGACACCAATTACTCTATTACTTTGTATTAAATTATAATGGAAAATTCCACTAGAGAATTGAAGCCTAATTGCATCTTAATTTGCATAATTTTGCATATTAATTACATCTCAGATGAATAATAAATTTCAGCAGATTTTTAATTTATGCATAGACACAAAAACAAGTGGAGAAATAATTTAGAAAAAAAATACCAGCAACTATTACTTAGGGCATTCAACTAATTTTGCTTAGTTTAGCAAAACAAAACTTGGTTTGTTTAATATAGCATCTTTAGGCTGATTGCTGTTTATTGCACAATATGTCAGTCTTGTAGCATAGGTGCAGACATGGCTTCTCTTAATAAAAAAAAGTGTTCAATTATAGTATTTATTCAAGTTTAAGGATTTTATATTTTGATAAAACTGTTGCTGGGATAACATCATTTAGTTGGAAATATCTTTAATTGTGATACATTTTTTTACTGAGGATTAATTCCTATTGAGTTATTTTAAATGCAGGAGATTACAAAATATAGAATGTAAAGATATCTTAGTGAAGGAGATCACTAATATGACAATTGCTTTCTTGTTTTGAATCTGCACTGAAATCACCTAAGACTGTTTCAGCGATTTTGCATGAACAATTCGGAGTGAGAATTTCTATGCGTTTTTGTTTTATGGGGTAAAACGATTTAGAAGGATGGCTTTTAAAGATGACTATTATTTTCTGATTGTTTTCTTTGTTTACATTGCCTGCATGGTAAACAGTAATACTTGTTCTTGATTGCTAGAGACCTTGATTTTTAATTCAGTCACCTTTGCTTTGGATTTATTAAATAAACAGAAGGTATATTTCTCTAAGTTAATTAATGCATTTTTTAGTTACATAGCTATATCTACATTGACAGTCATAAAAAAAAAACCCACTGACTTAGTATTTGTCAAATGACAATTTGTAACTGAAAATTCTTTTCATCCACCTTTTGCTTAAACCTAAGGTTTATTTCTTTTTACCTGCTGCCACTGTTCAAGGAGGGGGAAAACCCTTAGCTCTGCCTCCACTAAGTCTAATACTATGATCATTTGCCAAATTATACAAAAGGAGAGGATGACAACGTCCTAATAAATCAGGAAACTGTCAAGATTAATAATCTCAGCCGTCATCTGTTTTCCTATAAAAGCCCTACTGGCATCAAATATTTTCCAGTTTGTTTTGCAGTTCTGTTGGTGCAGAAACTGGACCCATGCCAGCCTGGTGCTGTGCGACCTCCAAGAAGCCATTCTATATGTCTTTTATCACATTAGTCTGGATTTCACAATTGTGCTGGTTCACAGGGCTGTAAGCAAGAATTCTTTACAACATATGTTCCCCTTCTCCGGTTACTGATCATTGTTATTATTTGCTATGTGATAGGCAACACTTTTGAGCTTAAACGTCTGGATTTGTCTTTGTTTCCTTATATCTCAGCATTTTCTGTTTGCATCAGAAAAGTTTGACTCATTTTATGCAAACTGAAACGAATGGAAAAATAAAGACCTGTCCGTGCTTGTTTTATTACATAAATTTCTCTTTAGGTGCTTGACTCTTATTTTTGCCTTCTGTTACCAGGTTGCAGCCCAGGAATACTTTTGATTATTTGGATATTTAACAAATGAAATAGTTCAGCAATTCAAAATAGAACTGCATTGATGATCGCATCTATCTCTACTTTTTTTGTTCAACCCTTTTGATCAGGTTCTTATATTAAAGAGATTTCAGCTGGCTGAGTTTCTCAGAAAGCCCCAATCCTTCCAACATTTGAACAATGGTTCCCTCTTGTGGTCCTGCCTTAGTACTGCGATTTGAGAAAGTGGGGAAAGTAAAAATCTCTTGTGATATTAAAACGAATTTCTTTGAAGCAAACTGTATTAATCTACTTGCACATTTTATTTGGAGACCTTAGCAGAGTTTTCACACCTCTCTTTCCTATTTACAGTAAGATATAAGTTTTGGAATTTGGAGGGAAGAACAACGGAGTAGTCTGATGTTTCTTCCTAAAGATATTGAAGGGAAAATCTCCATAGGAGAGATAGTGTCTACATTTTAGGACAATTTGGAAGTTGTTAACATGTATATGGGGAAAAGGCAGTTTGGCTTTCATCATAGGCTTCAGAAATAAATTTATAATTTAGCTACTGGCGGTATTCATCACCTTCTAAAGGAACATGACAAATGTAGAAATAAGTCCTGACCAGGCTTGTACTTTCAGACATTTTTTCTTTAAAGTTCATCAGGGGTTAAAAATCTTAAACTTAACCTGTTGCTTAAAGATGATATTTCCAAGCACCTTTGATATATGCTTTTAAAGATTGACTTTGAGTCCCATTTCTCTAGGGGCCCCTATCTTACACTGTCCAAATGATTGTGATCCATAGCCCTCTTCTGACCCAGTCTCTGTAAACAGCCTGATGCATCCTCTCTGTGTTAAGCCATGTTCAGAACAGCAACCACCAGGAGATGTCCCTTAAGTAGATTTTTTTCCCCCAGAAAATCATCTTTAATGTAAAAGTAAAGTGTTGTTAGTAACAGAGACAAGAATCTGCTCTTGCGGTCACAGGACTGTAAGTATCTACGAAAGATTGCAGCCATCCATGCAAGATGGATGTGATGTTTTTTAGTAGACTTCACAATTCAGAGTAATACAAATACCACCCTTCAATTCTATTCTAAGGATCCTTTTTAAAGAATGGAAGCATTTGTATTTGTCAAGCCATTTTCAAGCCACAATCCTTCTCATGCACCACAGACTTTATTTATTTGAAAGTTTAACGTAGGAAATGAGGTTCAGGATGAAAATGGACACTCTTTTGAGAGTCCTGGGGAAGGTAGTAAAAAGAGAGTTGATTGCCAAGAAGCAAGAGCTCAGCGAGCAGATCATGACTGGCACAACATTATTATTCTTTTGATTCCGAATAAACTCCTTCCCTCCCTTCCCTCGGCCACCCTGGCTCAGGCACCAACTTGATCTTTTCACCTCTCAGCCAAAGATGCCAGGAACCTGCAGGCCACCTGCGTGGATTCTGCTGATGAGCCTCCATTTCTGGGAGACGAGCACACCTTTCTCTTGTGTGGGGATGAGAGCCCAGGCAGTTAATTTTTAACTCTCCACCTGCAACGTGAGTCATGTCAGAAGTTCACCTCACAAATGAAAGCAATGTCTTCAGGAAATAGGAGAACCTTCAGATTTTTGATTTAGCACTAACTTCAAAATGGGAAAGAGTGACTTTTTTTCCCTTCAACTAGTGAGACTTAAATTTAAGAAGAATAAAAGCTTCCCGTAATTGTCCTTTGCTGCCCTATTCTGTCATCATGGTGAGTTACAGGTACTCTTCATACATTCCCCCTTGTCAAGGGCAGCCCAGGTCTGCTCCAAGGCTCTCCATGGAGTACTTGCCCCATCTCCTAGGACAGGTTTGCCACAAATGCAAAATTACTAGCATCTTGTGGACATCTTTTATGGAAATCACCGTCAACTAATTTTTATAGTACACATGTCCTCAAACCTTATTCTCTCCCTGCACTTCTTCCCAATTTGTCTCTGCCTCTGTCTCTCCCTCTCTGTCTTATTATCTCTCTTTATGAGATTAGCAGATTTAATTTATTTGCACAGGAATGATAAAAAGCAAAAATCCACCAGCTCTTAATTGTCTTTCTCTTAAGAGATCACAGATGACTTGGAAGTTAGCAAACCAAACAAGGAAATAGGAGAACTGACTCAAATCTCAGATTGAAGGAACCGGTAAAATATTAAACAAAGTATTTGGGGTTTAAGATGAGTAATTTGCCAGATCTTTATTTTTCCAAAATAGGTTGCAAACAACCTAGAAAATTGCCATATATCCTAAACAGCATTTAACAAAAACTTTAACAACAAAAGAATGGGAGAACATAAACTCAGAAAAATAAAAAATAGAAGGACATCCTTGTTGTGCGTAGCTCTAGAAAATGATCATTGCATTTTCTTATGTTTCTCCTTTCATCCATGAGGAAATCTGAAGTTTGATCTAGAATGAGACTAGTTCACAGAACAGTGTGCCTGGAGCTCACTTGCTGTTCATCTGTCCTTCAGGCCCCTCATCAAATTCACCTCCTCCAGGAGATTCCCTTTGATTTCCAAGGTAAGAACAAGTCACTCTGCCATGTAAGCTTTCATTAGGTAGGCATCATCTCATTTCCATCTATTTTATTATGAAGTTGATTGATATTTAATTATCTCCACCTCCAGATTATAGATTCCATAAGGTCAGGAATTCTTGCAACTTCCTCATTTTTTAAGAAGCACTCCATAAATGTCAAGTGACCAAATGAATCCAAATCTAGAAGAAAATGGTATAACTTATACAAGCTGCTTTTTCTTCCTGCATATCAATGATTTCTTATCACCACATAGAAGAAAACTGAGAAATACCAGAAGAGGGACTCCATCACCCCTTGCCATGCTTGCAACGATAGCGGTGCCCAAGAGGAAAGAGAAAGCTCCCCAACAGTTCTGTGTTCAACCCCCAAATCACAATATATGGAGAGAGAGTTTCCAGAACATTACTCTAACCTAAGATTCAGATATAGGAGATCGTGTGTGTGTGTGTGTGTGTGTGTGTGTGTGTGTGTGTGTGTGTGTGTGTCTTCTATGTCTCAGATGCTTCTTGGAGGGCTTCACCATTCACAGGCTAAGTACAGAGACTCTTGTCTGTTCTGGGCTTCTGGTTCATTAGAGTGAGACAGGCGTTAGAGATTTCTCTCTCTCAACATCCCAAATGTATGGGAGAGGAGAGAGAGACTGAGACCCAGAAAGACAAAATAGCCATCTTCTGACTCCCAGACAACACTTTCCCCCACTCAAGCTATTAAATCAATAGAAGGGAAAATCGTGTGATCACTTGTGCTTTTAAAAGAGAGGATTTGGGAAAGTAATCTAATTATTTTTATATGACATTAAGAAAGGAAAAGGGAAAGAAGAACAGCGCACCAAAAGCAGGAAGGTAACTCTACAGGAAACCGGGTTTCTGTCAGCTACTCATGGCCTCGGGAGCCAAGACCAGAGCCCAGAGGAAAATCCAGGACGGATCCATTCTTGGCAGAAACCTTTTTTTTTTTTTTTTTTTTTTTTTGGGTGAGTAAGCCGCCCACTAGCCTTTTTTTCTCCCATCTTCTAGATAAAAATGAGTGTTTAAAAACTGTGCTAAAATTTTCAAAAACACCTTAAAAAGATTCCATTACTTAAAGTGATCTGGATAATTGTGTTCAATGGTAGCCATTATTTAAAAATATAATTAGTTGCTGAACTCAGAGAAGGAGGGAAATTTCTGCAGGTGTTTCTCATTATTTGCTATGCATACAAAATATCTGCATAAATTACCATTATTATTCCAATGTATACTAAGAGACAATAAAGCATTAGCAAGCAAAGAAGAATGCTGTTGACCCACAGACTGTGAGAGGCCTGAATGAACAGGAATAGTGTGCTGGCCTTCAGCTCTATTGCAGCACACGTGCGACGGCATTCAGGATCGAGAGAAACAATTCTGCACCTGTAACAATATTACATATGGAACGTAAACTCCATCAGAAAGATATTGAAAATAGCAGAGGGGGAGGGAGGAACAGCCACCAAGCCGGCCACACGGAATTGTGTACCTGGGATTGTTTTAAGAGGTTGACGCATACCGTCAATGGTTATGGGGGAGGGGTATATTTCTTTGAGTTTCAGGTCCCCCTAGAATGCACAACTGATTTTTTTTTTAAGTATGTGGTGCATTTCACATTTTTCTTTTATGAGTATTTCTGGGGTTGGGTGGCAATGCTTTTGGCAGCACGGTCCAACAGAATTTTCTATGATGATGGAAATGTTCTGTATCTGCACAGTCCAATATAGTAACCATTAGCCAGATGTGGCTGTTGAGACCTTGAAATGTGCAGCTGAGAACCTGATTTTTTTACAGTTTAATTTTAATTAATTTTCATCTAAATAACCACAAGTGAGTAGTGGCTACTTCATTGAGTTGCCTCTGTTAATAAAAACAGTAGTAAATAATACCTTTTAAGTACTTATTATATACCAGGTACTGGGATAAACATTATTTCATTTAAATTATCAGAATAACTCTGAGTTAGGTACTTTTCGGTTGAGGGTACTGAGTTCATAATTATTAAATTATGTGTCTTGATGTTACCATACTGGCTTATGGAGTCAGGATATATTCTAGACTGTCCAACTCAAGCTTTCTCCTTATGAATCTTGTTAAGGTGGCATCAAGAAATATGCTATCGAATCTGCTCTATTTATCCACAATGAGTCAACTCCTGTAGTTGTATAAATGAGAGCAAGTGATAAATAAGTGATGTGAAAATATGTTGTGTAGAAGGTCAAGGTCACCCAGTGATCAGTCCAGTTCTTGACATGGATGGACAAGCCGGAGCCTCAAGGAGCTGAGTCGAAGTACGCCAGTGTCTAGCAGGCTTAGAACCATGAACATCAAGTACCCTCAACAGCCTGCCCCACAATGAGCACTCGTAAGATAGTGCATCTTCCCCCTCCAGGGAAATTGGATACAGAAGCCAAGCAGGAAACATGGAAACATAGGTTGGGCCTGATTGGTGACAAGGAAAAAAGGAAAATCACAAATTGGGCAGCGAAAAGTTACTGAGGGCTTGATACATAATTCTGCTTTGTATTTATCATTCTTGAGCTATCAGGGATTCTTCACCTATATACTCCATATATCATAGCTTCCATTGCTTTGAGAGTCCACAAACCTGCTCATGCTGAAGGTCCATCCATAAATAGGAGTGGTACTAAAGGCATTGGTCAAGGAAATTAAGAAGGCAAATATTTATCACACTCCTGTCACAGTGTGTGCTAACAGAAACCTGTTTCAGTCTTGTAGCTCTAGCCTTTGGTATATTCTGAGAATTCATGTGGTCTTCTGCAGTACGCATGTGATCTTCTGTGTAAGCATACACATATATTTTGAATAGAATTGAGGAAGGCTCCAGAAGGTAGAAGAAAATTTTCTTTCATTTTGCCCAAACTGTGTATTTGTCACATTACATATATTAGGTAGGTTAAGTTATTCCTACTGGACTTCAGAAATGTTTAGTAACTTTCCCAAAGACACACAGCTAGTCAGTTAGGAAGTCAAAATTTGTACTCAGCTCTATTATTAAATTCTGAAAAGTGACACTGTGTTACTGCTCTGACCTGCCTCCCACTGCTATGTAGTAATGTCTGTGATCCAGGCTTGAAGTTCTGAATAGAGTCTAAGTAGAGTCTCATTTTTGATGTTTAACACAAAGCTTCAAAGACACAAACCAGTTCAGACTTGCAGGACAACGTGTCTCAAAATCCTTCCCGATTCTCTTCTTTTCAACTGAACTCCACACTCTGTCCCTAGCCCAGCTTTGTGCCATCTCCCACCAAACTTTCCTAATTCATAATTCTTCACAGTAATTTTAATGTTATCCTGGCTCAACTTAGGAACTGAACTAATTACCCCTCCCTCAACCCATCATGTCCTTCCATGGCATTTACACCTGTTCTTCCATCTCAAGGGTCTTTGTTTAGGTGTCTATCCTTCATTCCAACCCTTGCAGGTGCATTTTATCCCCTTCTTTTTGAATCTTCAGGCACTGACAAAGTGCCTGAACACAGTGGGTCCATAAGCATTTGTAGGATTGGACTGAACTAAATGAAACCACAGAACCAGTTTACTGAGTTGTACAAACTGCTAATTAACTCAAGACATGCATCCCTTCTGCATTGACAGTACTACTGAGTGAGTGAGCTAGCCAAATAATGCTCTCTTTGCAACCAACTCTCTCCTACAACTGTAGAGTTATTTGCTCTGAATCTGTTTTCCCATGGAAACTTGCCCACAAACTTTGAGGGCCAGACTGCTCCATTCAAGTCCCAAAGACCACCCCACTGAATAGAGCTCATATTTTTGTTTATAAAATTGGCAGACTACACAGAGATCACTGCCCTTGAAAGAAAAATTGAATGTCATTCACAGCTGCCTTCGAAACGAGAGACAGGGCATATCACATGGGACCATAGGAGGATGGAGCAGACTTGGTCAGGAGGCAGAAGCAGCAAAATTCAGTGAAAAGGCTAAGCCAGAGCTTTTTTTCTGCAGGAAAGGCAAACAGGATATATATATATATATATATATATATATATATATATATATATATTTATATTTATATTTATATTTATATATATATTTACTTATTTNATATATATATATATATATATATATATATATTTATATTTATATTTATATTTATATATATATTTACTTATTTATATTTATGTGTATATATATACATGTATACACATATATATAATATATATAATATAAAATTATTCACTGGTTTGAATGATTACAGTAAACTCTCACCTATAGGCATGCTCCCTAAGGCCTATCCTCCTCCTGGAATGATTTGAGGTAGGAGAAACCTTGCTTGACTTGTGAGAAGGTGTGTGGGGGTACATAGGAGGGATCATTTGGTTTGCATAAGAAAGGTACACTCTCAGTCCTTTTTTATCGCTCAGGATTGACTAACCCTGGAAAAGGCAGTTTCTCTGTGGCCAGCAAGATTTTTAGGATGTAAAACATCATACGATATAGAAAATAAGAAAAATAAAAAGGAAGAAAGGCTAATGTCAGATAATACTTTTAAAATAAAAGAAAACAGGAAATAAGAAGCATATTAGCACAATGACCTTGAACAAGTTGCTTAACCTCTGTGTGATTTTCCTCATGTGTAAAATGGGGATAATAATAATCACAACATCATGGGGTTGTGATGAGGATTAAATTAAATAATATACATAAAAAAAGAGTAGTCCTAGGGGGCACAGGAGGCTGAGGTAGGAGGATCGAAAGTTCAAAGCCAGCCTCAGCAATTTGAAGAGGCCCTAAGTAACTCAGTGAGAAACCTGTCTCTAAATAAAATATTTAAAAAGGGTTAGGGATGTGGCTCAGTGGTTAAGCACCTCTGAGTTCAATCTCTAGTAACAACAACAAAATAGAGCAGTATGTGACATGGAAGAGATATGATATGAAAATGAGCCATAGCATTGGTCACTGATACCTCTCATAATGCCTCCCAAATAGGAGATGCTTTAATAGCACTGCATGAATGAATGCAGGAGTGAGTGAGAGAGATTTCATGACAATGAACCTTAATGTTAAGAAACCAACGTTTTTAATTTCTTAGAGACAGAAAATGAATGCATGGATCAAATTGGCACCGGCGTAAGGACCAATCAAGACTAGCAAAAGAATAAGATTCCCAGCGACTAAAGCCTTTGCTACTGTTTTCCCATAGTGCTTCTCTGAGTCCATCTATCTCTGTCTCAATATTTAAGGCAGGCATTTGTCTTTCAGGTTTCTTTTGGCATCACTGCAGCCATCAAATGAAACATAATTTCCCCCATCCATAACCCAGTGAAGTTTAGTTGGACTTGGTACCAGTAACAATTTAAAAAAAAACAAAATGCATCTTCAGACATCAGCAGCATGAGGCAATCTAAGAAATAAGTATGCATTAGGCCTCAGAATAGACTTTTCCTTTATTATCTGTATGTAGCACCTCTCTAATAGAAAACGAAACAACAGCATCCATCTCTTTCTGCTGGCATTACAGTTCAGTGGAACCTCATGGACTCTCCTTGCAACAAGCACAGAATCGAGCCCTGTTCTCTACTTCTAGTCTCAGAGGCATAGATGTTCAGAGAGTCAGAGAGCTGGATGATATTTAATCTACTGCCTGGATTTTCAAAGAAGAAAATAGATTCCACTGCCCCATCTGGCATCTCTTGTCAACAGCCTTGGGACAAGGACTCATTTCTATGTATTTAGGACATGCAGGATAATGCCTTATTTTCTTAAACTGGTATGGAACTCAAACGAATACAAATATTTTACTATAAATAACACAAGAAATTTAACTTCACTGAGCAATGAGGACTGTCAATGTCCATCTACTGTGTCACTGATGTCAAGAGCATGCAAGAGACAATTGATATCACAACACAGATAAGTAACTAATCATCTTATTCATGGATGCGAACGGCTCTACTGGAATCGACTCAAATGGAGGCTTCCGAGGCCCAGTCCTGCCAGCCTCTAGATATGTGACTGTGTAAATGATTTTAAAACCCAGGGCCTCTGTTTTCTTATCTGTAAAATAAAAAGAGTAAACCAGATGTTCATGATCTAACATCTCACGATTTTATGAGGGGATTTATAATCAAGCCTTATGGTACTAATTACCTACAGGTCACTTTAGTAGGTCTGCCATCAATGCCATTTCACACGCACCCAATATAGAATTAAGCAGACCACATGGTGACCTCATTAAATATACTCTTTATACATTTATAATCTTAAAAAAACTTCTTAGGTTATTTCCTATAACAAGAGGTCTAATTTAAAAATGAGTCAAGTTATAGGCCTTTCTATAGCATTCATTTCTACACACTTGAAATAGGAAATGTTAGCTATTTAATCAGTCAGGTTCGTAATTTAGTTTGTAAACTCAGAGACCATATCTAGGTTTTACATAATATTGATTACATGATCAGGGCTCATTAAAGGATAATAATTTAAAAATCACTTCTAAGTGTTAGCATTTTCTAGCTAATTTCCTTTCCATGTGAATGCTTCAGATTTTAATATATCACCCTTTTCTCCTATTTATTTATTTATTTGCTCTAGAAAAAGCCAGTGAGAATTAATCTAGAATGATGACAAAATTAATGAAAATTTAAATGGAAGTGTAATCTTATTGGAATTTCAACTTTGATGACATAATAATAGGCTTATATAGCACCTTTCATCTATGGACCTCTAAGCACTTTACAAACATTAGTTAATTCGCACAACAATCCTGTGAGGTTGGCAATTATAATCAGCCCCATTATGTAAATCAGGGAAGTGTAATACAGGAAGGTTAAGTTCCTCAGGCAACAGGAAAACCAGTGGCAGAGCCAGCATCAAACTAGGAGTTTTCATATGCTTAGAACTGCACACTCCAAGAACTTCTGGGAAAACCTAATATTGGGGTTGGTTTTCATGAAAGATCTCGTTTCAAAAGAAAGACAAAGACATGCCCAATTTTGCCACCTTTATGGTGTTGCACACAGGTTATAAAAGAATGGGAGGGTTAGAACAGGGCTCTGGGGAACCTGCCTTGTAATATGAAGAAGAATGCCACTATTCTCATGCATTTCCTCACTAGGCAAGACTCCAGTCAGAAGGCCATGTGATACTCCTTTTTGCACCAGCAACAATTGAAGGAAAAGTATTAATATAAATACTAATGCAAACATTGTTTACAATAGCAGAGAGTCTTTATGCAGAGCTTTTTGGTAGATGTGCAGGATCCCGGATATTTTATATGTTATCTCCTTTAATCTATATAATAACCTGATATATTGGTGTATTAGTCAGCCATTGCTGCGTAACAAAGTGCCTCAAGACATAGTGACTTAAAAAATACATTTATTCTTGCTTACATATCTGAGTCAGATAGGGATTGGTGATGTGGATGGGTATTATGGTTTGGATGTGGAATGTCCCCCAAAGTCTCATTTGATCAGAGGTGTGGTTTGGGGTAAGTTATTAAATATTAGGGCTCTGACCTCAACAGTGGATAACCTAATCCATTGATGGCTGAATGGACTACTGGGAGGTGTGACGTTGGAAGAAGTAGGTTCCTGCGGGTGTTCCCTAGAAGGGTTTGTCTTCTCTCTGGTCGCTTCCCCTACCCTCTCTCTTTCTCTCTCTGCTTCTCAGCTGCCATGAGCTGAGGAGCTTTCCTCCACCATGACTTTCTACCATCATTTTCTGCCACACTTCAGGCCCAGAGCAATGCAGCTGGCCAACTATGGACTGAATCCTTTGAAAACATGAACCAACGTAACTTTTCTCCTCTAGGTTGTTCTCATCAAGTATTTTGGTCTCAATAATGGAAAGCCGATTAGCTAACACATTGGGGCTTGGCTCTTAGCTACCGATTGGATCCAGGTCTACTCCATCAGTCTCTCCTCCTCTTAGACAGCAGGGTAGCTGGAACATATTTTTCTCATGGCCAGGAGATTTTCAACTGTCACCATATCACATCTACAGCAATCTCATTGAGCATGCAAGTTATGTGGCCAGCCCAAAGCCAATGTAATAAAGAATATGGCCCCGTATGAGGCCAGTGAGTTTGCATGGCGAAACCCAGCATCTAGGAGGTAGAAAAGTTTATTCTGCCCATGAAATTAGTGGAAAACGGTGAGTATTTTTAATGATAATCAAACATAAGCCATTGTAGGTATTCTTGTCCCCATTTTATAGATGAGAAAGCAGGCAGAAGGCAGGGAAGAACTGGTAATTTGAACTTCCATATTTCTACCAATCCCTGCTCCCAGCGCTGTTTCACCAAGGGTATTATAGGCTGTTTTCTTGTTCCCGAGATCGTCCACTCAGAAGTGACATATACCCACCTCCTCCTCTTCACTGGAATCTGATGATGATTTAAATTACAGGGCCAGGGACCTCTCTCTCCCAGTTATGGCTTAAGCGGGGGCTAAATAGCCCTTTTTGATTCCCTGCCTACAGTTCCCCATGGGACCAAAAAGCCCTGCGCCCTCCTCAAACCTTCATCACCAGTGCATTTAAGCCATTAAACCATCCTGCTGCATTTCAAAAAATGATGCAGGCAATTCACAGAAAGCGCCCTTTAGCTTTTGGATGTATGAATTAATCATTCCAGCTAACTAGATACAGAGTTCACCTAAGGTCTCTGACCTCCTCAAGATAAATATTAAACATATTGGACTTACTCAGTAGAAGCAATGCAAATTACCAGCAGTCCCCAGGTCAAGGATTTAAGAGGTGATAAGAAGTTCAAATGAATCAGACCATAAGGGCAGGCAGGAATTTTATTATTGGTGTGAATATTACATTGTTCCCATTCTGTTGTCTCCTGCCGATATCAGTAGGGAACACCAGGAAGGATAAAACGGGCTGGTACAAATTTTGTACTTTTGCTGGCAGTTATAACTTTCAACTCTATTTACTCTGCAGAATTACAAATATGAGAAAAGAGAAAAGATTTGCAATGGTTCTTAGTAGTTATCCACTGGTTTAAAAGGAGCGAACACTGTTTTGTATCAGTGAAACTATGAAATGCATAAAAGCTGCAACATTCCAATATTTGCTCTTCAAATTCCATTTTGCAGAGAGCAAGGATTCCCTGGCAGGGCTACAGGAGCAGCTGCAGGAGAAAAAAGAGAGGCAGAGGTACAGTGCCCTTGGCCTCCCCTTATTCTACCGGAGCAGCTGCATTTTTATCTGCTTTATCAATTGAAGTCCATGTACAATTACATCGAAATAAAAGCATTCTGCTGTTGAAAAAAAAATGGTTGGAAACCATTGGTTTTGATCATGTCTTTCTCTGTTATAATATTCATTTTTCTAGACCAAACAACTGTGCTTATCTTGAACATGGCCTTAACATTTATTTATTTTATTTTTGGCTCTTTGTGTATTAGCAAAGAATGGCATTCTCTTTGCCACGTTTTAGCTTTTTTCTAAAACATGCCCAATTTTGTTTTGATTGCTTTAATCTTTCTGTTCTCTTCTCCTTATGTTCAGCATCAAAATTGCTATTTTACTCCTAGCCTAGGGACAAGGCATGTTTGATACCATTTCAAATAAATAATCTAAGTGGAGATTGGAGAGGAAAACAATGTGATCTCTCAGGTCTAGGAATGGTTGTGTTACATTTAATTTATGCAAAGCTTTCCGTATCACACTCCCTGTAGGATTTCCCTTGGAAGCCTGACCACTCACTACCTTTCAGGATAGTGGAGTTCTGTGGCACACACAGTGAGGAACGGTATAACCCAAAGGGCTCTTTCCCATCACTTCCACTTTCCATCTCTTTTTTCTAAGTGTCATGGATGGATGAGCAGAGAGACCACAGACACACACAGGCTGTTCCCTGAAAGCCAAAGCTGCTTTGTATCCATTTATATGTCGACATGGTGTGAACCCCCCTGGACAGATACAGCAGTTCTTCATTGCAAGCACCTCAAACTTCTCTTTAACACAATATGCCAGCTCTCCCTTTTCTCTTCCCACCCTGAGCAATGCCTCACTTTGCACCATCCCTCAGCTCCTCAGTTGTCCAAACTGTGCCATCATGTAGCAGAGAAAGAAGAACCAAATTGACTCTTTGGTGCTATCAAGTCACTCCTGTCTCTTTGGCACCATCGCTGGTAGAAATTTCTGACCTATTTAAATGACCGTGGTTTTCAGACTTCGTGAAAACTGTCTTGCCCATTCCTTCTTATATTGGCAATCATGTTGAAATAAAATTCATGATGATTTTTTTGTCACATTTTAACAATGTTGAAGAAAAAAATGTCTGGAATATTCATTTTGAACCTTTACATATGTTCGGGACAGAGGGTCTATATTGACCCCTGTGAAGTAAAAAATATTTTCCTTCCATATAACACAGAGATGGATATAACTGCGGTCCTACTGATCTTTTAAGTTTTTTATACAGCATATTATGAATTTGAATGTAAATCCTGATTTTGCAAAACACTAGTTCCTCAACTCCTAGTAGTAGATGTCACCAGTACTCCACCCATATCTTCTTGGGTATTACGATTTGAGAGCACCTATGGCCAGTTTCCAATCGTTAGCCAAAAGGCTTCCATTAGTGGACACATGCACCCCTAAATTTACAAAAGGATGAGAGTACAGCTGTTTAGCATGCTTTGGGGGACAGTCCCAACCTATGACTCTTAGGAATTTGGAGTCAGCATGCTCCAGTTCCATCACCCTTCAGATGGCAAAATTCTCAGGGGCATGTCCTTCACTAACTTCCAGTGTCCTCTGATGATGTTAACTTCTAGTTGCCCAGGGTGATAGCTGACTTGATAACACGTCATTTTTCTGTCCTCTTTCTTTCCTTGCCTCATTTCTCATGTTTCCAACTAGAGTCTCCTGGGATCACCTCTGAAACTATTGGCACTCAGGTCTTTGTTTCATAATTTGCTTCAGGGGTCATTCAAACTAAAACTACCCTAAGTTTCCAGTCCATCATTGATAAAAGGAAGGATATGCTAACTCCTTGATATCCTTGTAAAGAGTCAATGAAGCACAATCTATAAGTCATTACTGCCACCAAGTAGGCTTTCAGTGAATGACAATGACCATACCATGTACCCCTCACCTTGCCCCTCTCCCTTCATTCCCTAATTCGCCACAGCTTTCTCCCTTACTCCTTCTGATCAAGACACAGAGTTCTTCTTCTTCTCCCTCAGATACATCAAGCACACCCCTGCTACAGTCTTCACAGTGTCCTTTTCCTGATACCTGCCGGGCTTTTTCCATCACTTCTCTTCAGCTTGCTCAAACACGATCTGACCCATAAGAGTTTCCATAAGATCTCAAATTCCCCTTACCCTATTTTATTTTTCTTCATTATACTCACTACTGTTCCCTGGGATAGAAGTTCCATGATGGCAGGAGCCGTGTCTTGTTTTATTTCCTGCTGTATCACCCACCAGTACTGATAACAAGGATAAGCACATACAGAATGAAAATAATATTTATTAAGTGAATGAATGAATATTCACAAGATCCTAAATTAAAAATCCCTTTTAAGAGTTCTTATACTAAAATATATTGATTAGGGGATTTTTTTTTTATCAGATTAAGCCAGTGGTGTGCTGAAGATGGCTTATAAATACTCAGAAGAGTCAACTGTTAAACATTCAGGGATTTTTTTTTCCATCCACTGAAGTGTTGTAGCTTTAAATGGGATATGATAGAAGGATTTACACCATGGAAATTAGCAAATGCTATAAATCAAGATTTTAATTTTTGAAACCCAGCTTTCCAACACTCCCCTGATGACAGCTAAGAATCTGGTGCAAACCAAACTGCATTCTGATTGACTGGAATGTAACTTTGGACTAAGGTTAAAGAGGAACATTACTCAACATTGATATCAACCTTGTCACCCAGTTGGGCTTTCCATGTGATAGGGTAGAATAACCCCTCCCCAGGAAGTTTTGGTAACATTTTCTTCTGTGCTGTATTGCATGATGCATACATTTTTACTGTTGTTTTCCACATATGACATGTGGAAAATCTGAAACTTTAAAACCAACATTAATATATTGTAAGTTAGCTCTGTGAGGACAAGATACTGTTCATCTTTATAATCCCCAAAGACTAACAAAATTTGTCTACAGCAGTCTTGTGGAATTGGCAGTCACCTCATGGAGATGGCAATAATAACACAATGGAGTGAGTCCATTTTTCTTTGCACAAATAAACTTTACTAAGGGTAAGGGTTTCCATAAGATCTCAAATTCCCCTTACCCTATTTTATACCAAGATATAAATTCTAGTCAATTTTTAAATATAAATTGACTTCTAGAACCACAGGAATATATGATGAAAAATGAGTAAAACTTGAGTTTTGATTTACATGCCATTTGTTTCATTAAAGATGAGTTATTGAAGTCTGAGTAATAATTTTCTCTTTAGACGAACATCTTAGGTGAGGCAGCAAAGTTTATGCTGCCTAATAACTAAATCTAGAAAGTTTAGTGATAGAAATCAATAAAACTACTTTTTCCTATGCATCTTAGTTTTGGGTTTTTTGTTGTTTTTGTTGTTGTTTTGTTGTTTTTTGAGACATATGGATAACTTAGATACGGCTCCTCCAACACATTTGTACTTGAAAGACAGACAGACCACTCCATTCTAATTTTTAGAAGCTAAGAGAGGTAGTCTTCCAGTGGGTTAAGGAAGGAGAAATTATTCTGAGGAGTATCTAGTCAGTCTCTGCTAAAATGTGGCTAAAATTCTCAAGGGATTCTGCACACAAACTCATTTCATGGGAAATCTACTACCAAAAATTATTGACAACCATCCACTTGTCCTGTGAGTAGAAAAAAAAGTCTGTTTGCTGTCCAACCACTAGCCAGGTATCCTTTCCCAATCCTAGCTAGGAGAGCCTGTTCCCCTCTCCTAGAATCTGGTTTGCCTAGTCTCCCTTGATTGACCATATAAATCTGAAGTATATATCTGATGGAAGTAGCTGGGGAAGATTTTCCTCCCCAAACAAAAAGAGAAGAGAAATTAAGTTCCCCCATTTTCCTTTGTAGATGTGGGCATGTGCTCTGTGATTCCTGAAATTAGTTCCATCACCTTGTGACAATGAGGAGAGACATTGCAAAGGTACAGAGGTGGCAGGCCCATAAGATGGAAGTCACATGAGTCTGATGACAGAAAAAAATCACTGAATTAACTCCAGAACCTTCTACCATTGGCCCCTTAATATTTGAGATAATAATTTTTTTTAATAATCAAGCCTATTTCAGTGTATTTACGTGTTTTAGGGTAGTTAAGCCTGTATTCAACAGGTATGTATTGAGTACCTTATTAACACAAAGTGGAGAGGTGACCATAAAAGGCCATTTCTGTGCCAGATTTGCTTTATTACTTCAGCCAGACACTCAGATGTTGCTAGACCTATGGTGAAAGACAAGGCTTGGCATTGTCTCTAGTGAAGAGACGCAAAGGGGGAAGTCAAATTGTTCTTCATTACAAAGTAACAGCAATTTTCAGGATGTCTCTGTGGTAGAGCAACAGAAAAGTGATTTGGGACTCAGAGAGAAAAGATAGGAAATGGATATCTTTGTCACATTGATGTCAGATCTCTAAGCTTCTGCTGTTTTTCCTCTTTCTACTTTTTTTTAATATGTATTTTTTAGTTGTTGGTGGATCTTTATTTTATTCATTTATTTATATATGGTGCTGAGAATCTAACCCGGTGCCTCACACATGCCAGGCAAGTGCTCTACCACTGAGCCACAACTCCAGCTCCTCTCTTTCTACTTTTATTTCACTTTTGTTATTCCAAATATTTCACAAAGTTGTTCAACATAACAGTTATACATCCGTGTCTTAGACAATAAGGTGAACAACTCATTCAAGTTTGCTCAGAACTTCTTGAGTCTTAGCCCAGAAAGTTCCACATCCAACACAAACCCAGATGGATGGGTATCCTACTTAAGAATGAGGGAAAGAGGAATCGATCACTGGATGACAGTGGTAATTCAAGTGTGAGAGCCAATCAAAATTGAGCCAGAGGCAATGCTCTGACAGGTACTGAGAGAATAAACATATTTTCTTGGGAATTTTGAGTGACACAGGACAGGTCATTGCATTCACCCCTGGGACAGGAGACGTCAAATTGACTCTTTGAATGTAAAGAAGAGCAACATCAGACAATTGGGAAGCACAGGAATCCCGATGTTCCTGACTTTAACTAATTTATATAACTCTGGTAAGTGCTGCAAAGAAACATATAACTTGCTGAGAGCACCTAATCTTCCTAGATTTAGTTACTAGGCAGCATCTAGAAAGAGCTGCAGAGGACATGCATCCTGGCCATTTTGAATTTGAGGTCTTCCCGGCAGATGAATTCTCCAGTGTCACTGACATAAAATAGCACTTTCTAATGACTACAATTAATAGTAACTTTTAGTGACTGCAAAAATTGAAACTTGGAAACTAGTATGAGAATTATAATAATTCTTATTTTGGTTACTTCAAATGATTTTTTTATAGACCTCATCTCCTGTAAGACTATCCCATCTTCAAAATGGAGTGTTTTGGAATCTCTTCACTTCATTTTTACCTGGATCTGACTAAGGGTAAAATTTTCCCAATTCTGCTTAACTTGATAACTCATCAGAAGGTTGATTCTCCCAGATACAGACTTTCAAAATGAGAGAGTGATGATAATGCTGCATCACATCAGCCCCCAGTGTTCGTAGTGTGGGGACATGCGATGTTGACCATGAGAATCCCAAGATGTTTTCCTAGCCAGTTTCCAGAATGAACAAGAAAATTCTTATGTGTACCTTGCAACATGTTCATCAGAATGCCATTCATTTTGTTGCCAAGTGTTTCGGTTTGCATTTGGAATGTCCTTGAGAGACTCATGTGTTGAAGGTTTGGTCCCCCATGCAGCAATATTTGAAAGTGGCTTTTGGATTATAAGGGCTCTAACTTCATCAGTGAATTAATTCATTGTTGAATTCACAGCTGAATGGACAACTGGGGGATAGTAGAAACTGTAGGAAGTGGTACCTAGTTGAAGGGAGTGGGTCCTTCAAAGTGTGCCCTAGGAGACCATGTGTTGCTGTGAGCCCTACTCTCTTGTATCCTCACCCACCTCCCACCCCAACTTCCTAGCACCATGCACAGAATAGTCTCCTCTGCCACATGTTCCTGCCACCATGATATTGTCTCTCACCTCAGACCCAAAGCACAGGAGCCAGCCAATCCTGGGCTGAAACCTGAAACAGTGAGCCCCAATAAATCTGACCTCTTTAAGTTGTATACCTCAGATATTTTGCCACAGTGACAGAAAGTGACTAGCATACCTGGGCAGTTTGTTGCCCATGTGTGAAAATAAGCCATGCAACTTTTTTAATTATACAGAATAAAACTTTTTTTTTTCCAGTTTGTCAAAGTTCAGTGTTACTGGCTTCATATCCTCACTAATGGATTGGGATTATGGACCTGCTCTTTCTGTTTATGGTTGCATGTAGTATTGATAATTGTTTTTGTTTATATTTTCACATATTTCTGTGAGGATTTAATAGCTCATGTTTTATTTTGGTTTTTGGTACTGGAGATTGAACCCAGAGATGTTTAACCACTGAGCCACATTTCCAGCCTTTTTTATTTTTTATTTTGAGACAGGGTCTCACTAAGTTGCTTAGTATCTTGCTAAATTGCTGAGGCTGGCCTCAAATTTACAGTCCTCCTTCCTCAACCTCCTGAGTGGCTAGGATTATAGGCATGTGCTACCACACCCAGCAAAATTTTCTTAAGTTCAATGGTCAAAGAAGTAAGGTAAACATTGAGTGAATCAAAATTTAACAAATATCTTCTTGATGCAACTTTTCAGAACCTTTAATATGCCAATGAGCATTTTCTATCTACTAGAAGGAGACACCATAGGCACACATGATAGTTACAGCATTTTTCTCCATGGGGAATTGGGAATTATGGGTACGTTTTAGGGAAAACATCACAAAGGCTTGACTTAAGCACTCTTTCTTTCTTTGGAGAATAAACAATGAAGCAATGCATTTGTTTTGCATTCTATACTTTTCTAATATACTGTCATATATAAAGTAATAATTCTTCATTGCATTGGTTCCCTGGGAAACAACAGGAAAATAAGTATAGACTTAGAAATAAGATGCCTTTGAGGGTTCAATTATTTTCTTTATATCATACCATGTGACATGTTAGACTTAGGCCCCCTGATTTCATGTTTTTTGTTCTTTAACTTCCTCTTATTCAGGTAATAATTGGACCCTTGGCCATACAACCTCCTTCTACCCACTCCCATCTATTTGCTGGAACCCTGGTGGGGGTTATAACATCTGAGGACACACAGAACCTTGCGTTTTGGGTCCAGAAGTAGTCCTGCTTCTGAGGAGCAGCAGCCAATTGAGGAAGTGTCTATAAAGCAACTCTATAGAAATTGGAGCCGCCCTTTTGATATTGATAGACAAGGGACTGGCGTTGGATTAGAAACTGGAACTCAGAAAACCAGGTAATTGCCTAGTTGGGATAAACAAGAATCCTGTGGGTCAAAGTTCTCTCATGTTCCTTGGAGGTTACATAGCCTATGGATGGGTCATCACAGACTTGTAGCATCAGCTACGGTCAATGAGGAGTGTGCTTTCTGATTATCAGCTCCCTGTTCCAGAAGGCAAGAAAATAATGGAACACATCAAGAGAAAGAAAGCATGCTTTGACTTCATTCCTTGGAGCTTTAAAGATAAACGACATTCTCAATAATGATAATACAGTTCCGCCAGGCACACCAGGATAAGAAAACAGATTTGGAATTCGGCACCAAACACCTTTCTTATGGTCAATCCACCTTCTCATCATCTGAGTCTCCAAAGCTGAAAGGAATGTGCAAAGTTAAGTATAAACCATACATTCCCAGGGAAGAGAATTCTATTCAGCCACAGTCAGTTAAGCTCATAATGTGTTTTTGTGTGCTAAGTGGCATTTTACTGTAGAAGTTGTCTTAGCAGCACACATTGGATTGCCACCAGCCTCCAGAGCTGTAAGAAAAGAAAATGATCGCTTATGTATCTTAGTGGCTTATCAGGGAACATGGAAGAATTAATGTATTTATTCTTTCTTCTGAGATTAAATGTAATTGCTTTAAAAAGATAATCATGCTATTGTTTGAATTGTATGCATTTCTTATGAAGCACTAATACATTTTCCTGTAGTCTGACAAAGTGTATGGTCTCTTATCCTCATTTCCCTGTGGATAAATACTTTGTTAATTAATAAAGTATTATATGAGCACTTAGTGTCTGCATTTAACTGTGCAAGGATTTCATTCAGATTATGTTAATAGATTGTTCACATTATTTCTTGCATTAATTACAACTTCTTTCTGTGGTTTCATCATAAGAGCATTGTCTCTGTGAATACAGGGGGCTTTTTGGATTATATTCTTGTTTGACTGCTGAAGTAACGCTAAGAAAATATTATTATATTGAGAACCACTCTCTAGGACTTGGATCAAAAGACAAAAACAGAGATTCAATTATTTCAAACTCTTAGAGGCAACACAATTAGTCTGCCCTACTTGAAGCAAAATCAAGCAAGTTGGGATTTTTTTCTAGAAGCCGCAATAACTTAGCAACAAATTTATGACATTGGTATTCCATATCATGTTACTTTAGGCATAATTATAAGAAAAAAAGTAAAAGGTTTCCTCCTAGTAATTGGTAAATGCAGAATTCAAATGAAGCAAATATGTGGTGTGGGTACAAATTCTTAGGCCACAGGTGTGCAGGAAATTTCACTTTCTTTATTTTTTCAAATCAACTTAATTTTGACTCATCCTGCTGTGCTAGTAGGAACTTTAATCATCATTATTACATGGACCACTCCTCTCTCCTGGTGTTAAACAGGCTTTGAGGTCTTTGGTAACTTCTAGAAATGAGGAAGCTCCTAGGACATCCACCATGGGTCTACCATGGTTACCACGGAGGCATCTGTGCCTTAGTACTCAGAGTCCCTTCAGGTCTGACTTTGATGCATTTGTGCCTCAGCAATTTGCATACATTGGAAAGCTGAGGATCTCTGAGGATGAGCCTCCCAGCCTATCTCTAAGGAAGCAATCCTAATCAGTCTACAGATGAAGCACTGCCACCAGGAAATAAGTCAGTGCCCTTCCATCTCTTTTCTCATTCCTAGGAAATATTTCCCTTCTTCACTCCTATTATTCTGATAGCCATTTACTCTCTATCTCTAGTTGCCCACAGAAACAACTTGAGCATTTATCTTTTTTAGGCTTTTCCTGGTCAGAAATACAAGTTCCAAGGGATTGAAGATGTCTACCAGGCCAAAACATCTCAGCAATTTATTCAAAAGAACTAGTTCTGTGCTTCCAGTAAAGGTGAAAAGAATAAATATGTTGGGGTGGGGAGTGGGGGGGACACAGAAATCATCTTGGTAATAGATTCTGGAACATAAACTATTTTACAAAGACATGCAATCTTATTTTTTTTTAAATTAAACTTTGCAAAATAAGTTCTGTGGTCATTATTTCATATAAAAAGGGAAATGATAGGTGACCACAGGGGTGAGGGGTAGAGCTCCAATACTGCAGGCTGAAGGAAGGAAAAGGGAAATGATTAGTAAAAACTAAACTAGCTTGCGTTCAGATTTTACAAAGGCCCAAATTTGATGTTCTAGATGATAAAAATGATACAACATTAATATTTGATATTTTATCTAATTATATTTGTATATGAAATGACTAGATTATTTTCATTTTGCTTCTCACATATTTCAATGTAGTGTAATTTCTGAAATTAAGAAGCATATTTCCTTTCCTCCCTTTATATGCACACCCACATCATTTTTTCATCCTGCCTTTTCTCTAGGAACCAACCCTTCAAAATGTACCCAACTTCATAGGCAGTTTATCCCATTCATGACTACCTCTTGCCCTTTGTGTCTACGTTTCTTCTACATCTATGGCTACAGATTTAGCAAAGAATTACGGAACAACTGGTTATCTCTGAATTTCAGAAAAACAATACAGAAAGTTTTACTATTTTAGTAATTTTAGTGCATGGAACATACTTGCTATAGTTTGGATGTCAAATATCCCCCAGAGGCCCATGTGTTAAAGGATGAGTCTCCACATGATGCTATTAGAAGGTGGTAAAATCTTCAAGAGTAAGAACTTTGCGGAAGGTCCTTAGGATATTGGCGGGGGCGGGGGACGTGTCTTTAAAGGGGACAATGGGATCCCAGTTCTTTCCTCCTTGCTTTCATTGCTTCCTGGTCCTGAGGTAGATGGTTTAGCTTGGCCACGTGCTCCCCTTATGATGTACTGCCTTGTCACAGGCCCAAAACAATGGGGTCAATTGCCCCAAAACTGGAACTTCTAAAACTGTGAGTCAAAAACCAACAAACAAAAAAGCCTTTTCTTTGTATAAGTCGAGTATCTCAAGTATTTCTTACAGTAATGGAAAGCTAACTAATACAATAGTCATACAAAAGAAAAAAAACCTTCATGGTTTATATGAATGTCAGTGATAACTGGGAATTTTGTACTTTAACTGGCAACTCCATTAATAACCCAAGTCACTTTCTCCTATTTTTTTCTCTAACCTATTCCAGGTCCTGTCACAGAGAATTGCTCCATGTTACTAATCCATGAGCACAAAGTTTCAAACAAAGCAAGACAAATAAGCTCTAGAGAGGTACCGTACCACATTGTCCCTATAGTTGATACAATAACGTATCACGCAATTAAAAATTGGTTAAGAGAGCCATATATCATGTTAAGTGCTCTTACTACAATAAAATAAAATTTAAAGAAGAAAAGCCATTATAGTAAATTGTGAAGGAAACTTCAGAGAAGAGGCACTTTGGTTGAATATCTCAATATCTCTGATGAATTTCTCAACCAGTGCTCCCATGACCTAAGCTCTCTTAGAAACAGGAAACTGACCTCAGAAGTCAAAATCTAACAGTCTCAGGATTCCACATTTACGGTTGAAATAAAGATTCAAGACAAAGAGTTAGAGTTTAAATTAGAAGACAATTTGAGTTATGTAAAAAAGAAAACACAAAGAGTTTATAATAACCAGGCGTTCCAAATTCATGAAATAAAATGGAAAATCCACACTGCAATTGAAATAGAAAGAAAGGTTGTTTTACTTTTTTCTTTTTTAAAACTTGATAGCACTAGAGTTAGGAAGATAAGTTTATCATCAAACAGTTCTCTCTAGAAATCTTTGATCTGAACTATGAAAACCCTTGATCCAGAGCGGGGAGGCTGGGGAAGTGGAGGTCTCTGAAGATGGTGGTTGGGTCAATCATACATGTGGTTGAAGCAAAGGTGAAGGAGCAATGATTGTTCCTGCTAGAAAATGGAAGTAAACTTGCAGATCAGGACCTAAAAGTTGAGTGTAAGAATGGGAAAACAGAGGTGTTTATTTCAAGGCAAAACAAGAAATGTGTAGAATATGGGCCTTCGGGTACAACCAAGTCTCCAGGATGCTTTCAAGTTGAACATGTTTCTGCATTGCAAGGATATTTCATAAGTGGTTTTTCTTAAGCTGTTGCTTATTAAATCAAATCTGAATCTGGCAAAGTAACAGCACGAGACAGGGGAAAGCCAGTAGATGATGCATTAATGCAGTCTTGAAAATAATTTTCAAGTCTTACTCAGCAACAAAATTTGGTTATATCCTTGCTTCATAAGGAATGATTTCATTCTTTTGTTTTTTTAATAAGTCTGCCTTTTACAACAGCCATTGAAGTCAGGCATTAAATTTATCAAAAAATTCCTTCTTATAATTAATTCCAAAGAAGAGTACTAGCTTCTCAAGCAAACACAGAGTGAGGACCTCTGTCATTCAGTAGGATTTATGCAGAAAGAAATGGTGTTTATTTTTAAAAAGACAGAAGGAAAAACCAAAGAGAAAGAAAGAAAGAAGCAAGTAGATTGAAGCAGATCTGTTTGAAACTCATCACAATAATTTACTATCATTTACTTTGTATGGCTTTGGATGGAGCATTAACCTCTCTGAGTTTCTTCCCTTAACTATAACATGCTATAGCAATGCCTTACATACAAGACAGTTAAAAATTTAAAATAATATTTGTTAAGTGCTTCATATATAATAATACCTACCATTTAATGAGGCCTATTACTATACTCCAAATCTCAAAAAAAGAGTGTTGCTAAGACCTCTTGGGTAACATTTCTCAAAATGTGTTGGGGATACCTCAGTCTCTACAGATGGGTCTATTTGTTAAAGACCACAAGAAGCACTACACCCTAAAAATCTGCTTGGGTATAATGCTGAGATTTCTAGACTTTGGAATGCTGCAATCTTTGATTCAGTGTTTTAGTCTATTTTCTTCAACTGTAAGAGAATAGAGAGACAAGTAAATGATAAAGAGTAGTTTATTTGGCTTTCAGTTCTGGAGGCTGTAAAGGGCTAATTTGAGCCATGATCTGGTGAGGGCCTTTAAACTGTATCACAAGATGGTGGCAGAGCAGGGGGCACATAAGAGACTGAGAGAAATAATCATGCTGAACTCATCCTTATATCAGGAGGCCATTCACATGGTAATGGCATGGGGAGGGTGTCAATCCCCTCTAAAAAAAGCCCACATCTTGTCTTGTCTTTTTTTTTTTTTTTTTTATAATTTGAAGGCATGNTTTTTTTTTTTTTTTTTTTTTTTTTTTTTTTAGAGACAGGGTCTCACTGAGTTGCTTAGGGCCTCTCTAAGTAGCTGAGGCTGGCTTTGAACTCATGATCCTCCTGACTCAGTCTCCTAAACCACTGAGATTACAAGCATGTGCCGTCATGCCCAGTAGCCCAATGTCTTAATACTGTCACACCTGGAATTAAGTTTCCAACATATAAATTTCGGGGACACATTTAAACCATAGCCGACAGCTACAGAAATTCTAGCTTTGAGCCAACTTTGTTCCCAGTATTGAAAAAAATAATTCATTTCTGATAGTTCAGCTGAGGAAATACTTCCCACTTATATTGATTTCAACATTGTTTCCGTTATTTTTCACTGATATTTTTAAATCCCAAGTTTATGAAATGTGGAAGAAATGTTATTTATTAAAATCATACTAGTGCATGTTTTGTCCAAGGGACTTATGCTCAAAGTTTCAAAAATTTTTTATCTGAATTGATTCATTTCTTTAAGGAAATAATACATCTACAACAAAGAAAATGCACTAAAAGAGAATTTCTAAGACCTCTTTGCTTTATGAATGAAACAAGCCTACATTCCCAGTTTCTATGGATAAAGATCCTAGACTGCCTCAATTTATACTCTGAGCCTTCTTTCTCATCTCATTCTCTCATATACCATTGGTTTCTGTTCTCACTGCTATCTCCAACTAGAATAATAATGGTGAGCATCCCTACATAATACAATCCACCGTGTCATTTATTTTGCCTGAAAATATTATATCTTCCCCAACTCTCCATAAATGATTGTCTACAAATAACTGTACAAAATGTCAAAGAACCAAGTCACCACTGTCCCTGCCTCCATCCTGGATCTGAGAGTCCATGATGCCTCTGCTTCCTATAGCCCCCCAAATGTTTAATCTAGATATTTTTAATAACCTGGAAGCAAACTGTTAATTACCAGGGAACCAAGTATTTTTGATAATAGATATATAGGATGGCAGTGGTTTTTACATGGCTGGTGAAACACTTACACAAGTACCTGTTAAAGAAGATAAGACTTTTCTATCAGCAGACTGACAACACAGTCTTACTTAGGTACTGATTTGGTCTTTAAAGGAAGTAGTCTGTTAGTAATAGACTATAATCCAGAAGCTACCAATTTGAGCATTTAATACCTGGCCATCATGTGTTAAGCCCAGAGACCATCAGCTCTGATCCCAAAGGCCTCATAGAAAGCACTGGTTGTGGGATGCAGCCAGACGTCTCATCTCAAAATCTCAATTCCTAGAACACTACAGCATCGAAAGCCATGCTGAGTTGGCAGGAGCTTCCTCAGTGATGTCCAAGTCCAGGGCTGTGGCGGTGAAAGGGCTGAGGTGTTTTGGCACCAGCGATGGAGAATGGCTTCTCAGCACCTGCCCACAGCATGCTTGCTTCCAGGTGCTATGATAAAAACCTTGGCTTTTTATTATTCTTCAGCCCAACATAAGACCATAAACAAAAGGGAATGTGGATGAACTCCCTGGATGGTGAAAATAAGACCTCTATTATAGCAGAATGAAATACACATGCTCGTCATCAATCTTTGCTTGTATCTTTCGTATTGTTATTTTCACGCATATGAAAACTCATTGTCATAAAATTCAAGTGTAAGTTCTTTCGTCAAGTTTTAGCTTCCCAGACAGGAAGCTCTTGAATTTAAAAATCTAATAATAAATGAACACACTGAGTACCTTTCCAATAGAAGCACAATTCCAAACATTTCAAAAATGTTGACTACCTCAATCTTCAGAACAACCTATGAGGCAAATACTATTATGAGTCCATTTCAGAAGTGAGAGTAAAATGAAATAATGTTGGGTGGGGAGACTGAAGCACTGTTTGATTGTGATCCTTTACAGACCAGATAACCCTGTCAGAGCGAGGAGGTGCCAGGAAGGACTTTGACAGTGGAGACCTCTGACATTACTGTCAAGTGATAAATATCGGTCATTATAATCACAGTTAGCCTCAGTTTCCCTGTCTATAAGATGAACTTATGCTCAGCTTTCTCCCTGAGTACCTGAAAATATGTTTACAAACATGAAAATCCATGACAATTCTTATAAAATAGCAGAATCACTGTTAATAAGTAACCCACAATTATGAAAATGGAAGTAACACAATTTGATCCAGAATGGTATGATATCTCTTACAAGAGGACTTGTTAAGTAAAGAGTACTTTCTCTGGAACCATTCTAGGGTAAACTTTTAAGGAAGAGAGGAAGTCATAATTTATTCTGAGCTATTTTTCAGTTCTGGCTGAATATTACAATAAGACAAATGAAATTGTTCATATTCAACAACTTTTGACTTTTAAAATGACAATTTATTATAGGTCAAGCAAGCATAAAACTTATTTTATGAGGAGTGATGGGAAAAAAACATGTTTGATTAAAAGGTAAATCTGCAACAAGTCTAGGCTGAAATATCTAGCCTAAAACAACTAACCTCTATCAGATCTAAAATGACCTTAAATATATAATGAAGAGATGGATGCAAAATGTAATTATTTCCATGGAAATTTGAGTTATTTTATGAGATCCCAGTTAGCACAGGTGATACACCCGGAAGCATAGAATTTCAGTCCTCATGCTCAGTATTCCAGAAAATGTGATGCAGCTACGTTCAACCTTTCTGGGCAGGAAATTTTAAATGCAAATTTTCTAGAAATCCTCTTGCAAAACAACAAAATAGAACAATAATAAATTCTCTTCCTAGGATTTTTTTTTTGAAAGACAGTGAGGTAATGTAATGGAACTCTGTAATATACTTCTACAACTACCATTGTAGTCTGTGAGATAACCCTAGAAAAACAGATTTGGAGTGACTCCAGTTCCTGCTGTCAGTTTGGACTGAGACTAGCAGTACAAATGGGCAGACCACTTTTTTTTATATAATGAAATCTAGAAATTTGTTTGGAAGACCCTGAGCAATTTCATCAGTGCTGTTCGATACTGCAGTGCCATCAGCATGAAGTGGAACAGTTCTGCTTTAAAGTGCCTGGCAAAAAAAAAAAAAAAGGTGTAAAATTTTATTTTACATGAATTGATTAATTATTTTTATACAATCTTATATTTGAAGGGCCTTTATAAGGTCTTTTTAAAGGTCTTAAAGATAATGAAGTGGAGATGTTAAGGATTTCTCCAAAGTCACACAGAACTGGAACCTGGCCTTTCTAACTGACCTCACTCAGTGGTGGAGGTCAGAAGCACTGCATTGCTTCTCTTGCATTTGGCTTACATTAGAAATCTACTACAGGATGCTGGCCACTTCTGGCTTAGCCACTACAGGATGCTGGCCACTTCTGGCTAACACTGCCTACTGCCACTAGAGCTTACAGACAAGTATACAAAGCAAGTGTATAGCACAAGTATAATGCACCTGCTGCCACTAGAGTTTGTGGACAAGTGTATAGGATCAAGAATTCATATTGTGATGAATGATAAGGAAATTGATGGAACTCTTCTAGGATTAACTGTCAATATGGTGCTGTAAGATGTCACTGAGTTTGACATCAGAAGGAAAAAGGATTACTAAATCTGATAAGATTTTGCTTAATGGAAAGAATATAACAATGTTGGTTCCTGAAGGAGAGGGACCTGAAGGATGAATGATTTTCCTTGACTTATACTAGATTCCATTTTGTTTTATAATAGATTTTTTAAAATCTTGAGTATTTTTAAAATATATATTTTTTAAATCTTTTAATGTTTAGGTTCTCTAAGGATAATTTTTCCCATTAAAGGGAAATACTTTCAAGATATATTGTATGACCAAATTTCTAAATTAATCATAATTATC
>NW_025999941.1:2598912-2613180 GCF_001458135.2 Marmota marmota marmota | reverse complement strand
GCCTGGAAAAAAAAAAAAAAAAAGGTGTATGTCTCTGCATCTCAAAAGCACAAGCTGTAAACATCACACTACTGTAAATTCCATTTTTTACAGCAGAGATTAATAATGCATGAGCATGCATTTCTTATTGACATTCCAGTGAAATTTCTGAAGACTTTTAATTCTAAGTGAAAAAACTGTGTAGATTGTCTATGTTGTCTTGTGTGTGCTGTACGTGTACAAAGAGATAGAGACACATAAAGAAAAATTAAGACTCTTGGAAGAATTATCTTTCACCCATAAGTATTTTCTGGTGTCTCTAGAGAGATCAAAAATGTCACTGCACATATTTTAGAAAGTAAAAAAAAAAAAAAAGAAACATGATGATGTTGTATCTTCATGGGGATTCCATTAGTTAAAGTGAATTTGCAGGTGAGTACAAAGAAATGGTTTCTCAGCATTCTTCAAATGCTTTAGAAATTAAAAATTTTTCTGAAGGTTAACTTTAGAATGCTTTGCCTGGAAAATTCTATTTATAAGAAAACATGTTTGTTTTGACAGGCACACACATGTGAATAAGCACACAGAAACATAATATATGAACAAATAGAAGGTGGTGGCTAAAATGGTCTTTCTGTGGTCAAGATATAAGGTCTTCAGTTAGAAACTTTCGTTTTTCAGTTCATAAAAACATTCAACCTCATACTTCAATTATTGATGGGAACTTTTGCTCAGGAGGCTCCCAAGAAAGCTCTTTTGTTTGTTTTGCTGCTATGCATTTGAGTGAAAAATACCAAGTGTTCCAGGACTTGACTTGTTGAGTGAGCTCTACAACTTCTGTTTATCTCTGTTTCTGGCTCTCCTTCTCTTCTTCATAATTTTTCCATAGATTTTTAATTTATCTTGTTTTTGTATTAGCCACACACTAGCATGTGTTAGATAGACAGTACTTTCCACAGCATACCTAAGCCCACACAAGGGAGGTTGGCTACTAATTGTGTGAAGATACTAGAATAGTCACATCTCTAGGGCCCATTCTTCAGAAATTGATTTTACAAAATGACCTTCCAGGGAGATATGAACCCTGCTGTGAGATCACTTGATTTTCACTTGTACTCACCTTATGAGGAAGATGGTGATAATTGTCAACCTAATATTAATTCTTCAATCCCACCTCCCTTGTTCAGGATGGCAATGTGCCTAGCTAAAAATAGTCTATTGCAGCTATGTATGGCCATAGATGTAACCTTAACCAATAAAGATGGCTGAAGGTTTCTGGTTCCCTATTATTTTCATTAACACAAACACGCCCACTTCTGTAACTAGCAGGAAGTAGCCAATGAGTTTCTCAAAGATGCCAGAGTCTCTGTCCTAAGTGCAACTGTTACCATTTTTCTGATGGGAGTGCCCTCTAGACCCTCCTTGGGAATATAGTTGCCAGTGGATTCTCTGCTCTTATGTATCTTAACGAATCTATTTTAATGCATTTTTATGCTTTTAAATCCTTATTCAAATCTACTATAGTTGTCTCATATCTTTACCTCACTTACTGCCATTATTTCTAGTCCCAAGGAAATATCTCAACTCGAGAGTGGTGAGAACCAAGGGGTCAAGTACAGAGAACCAATAATATGTGTTCCAAGAAGAAAGAGATGAATCCTTTCCCACTTTTATTGCCTAATTTATTGTTCTGAATTTTGCACACCCTAGTATAGTATCCAATAAATCTATCTGGTATTTTAAATTTAAATGAATTAAGATTAAACCAAAGTTAAAAACCAATTCCTCAGTCACAGCAGTCACATTTTTGAGTTCTCTGCAACCACGTATTTATTGGCTATTACTTTTTTATCCATGACATTACTGCCAGTTCTTTATAGTTATTTCTCACAATGACTTTCTGAAACAGATTCTAATTTTACCAGCACCAACAATATCACAGAGACTAATCTATGTGAATAAAATATGTGAAGGTATTGCTATGGTTTTTGTCCCTCATGGACTCATATATTGGAAGCTTAGTCCTCAGTGTGCTGATGCTGAGATTTGGCGGAAACTTTAAGAAGAAACTGACTGTGAGGAAAGTAGATCAGTGTGGGCACTGCCCTCAGAAGAGATTGATATTGGTTTCATGAAGTGAGTTAGTCATTCTTTCAAGAGTAAGTTGTTATCAAAGAGCAAATCTGAGCATGAAGATCTCCCTAGCTTCTTGTTTTGTCAAGTGATGCCTCTCACTGGCATTCCTACCATGATGCCAGCCACCATGAGGCCCTCCCCAGAGGCCAAACAAATGGGGATGCCTGACCTTAGAATTTTAGACTCCAAAACTGTGAGTTCTTTTCTCTATATATTACTCATCCTCAAGTATTTTGTGATAGAAACAAAAAAATGAATAAATATAGATTAACATAATTTTATGAATTTTCCAAAGTTATACAGTCAGTAGTTGTGAGTCTGGAAAATAAACCTGCATTATTTATCTCCAAAGTCACTGCATTATGTTGCCACAAGAGATCATATTTTCCTATTGACTTAGATTTCTCACATTTTTAGACAGATTTTTTTCTTGCTGTGATCAAAAGATCTGACAAAAACAATTGTAGAGGAGGAAAAGTTTATTTGGCATTCACAGTTTCAGAGGTCTCAGTCCAGAGATGAGCAGATTCTATTGCTCTGGGCCTAAGATAAAGCAGATAAAGTGGAAGTGTGTTGAGGAGGAAAGAAGATCAGGGTATGACAATCAGTAAGCAGAGAGAGATTCTCTGCTCACCAGGGATAAAATATAAACCCCAGAAGCACACCCTCAATGACTTTCCTCCTCCAGCCACATGCTACCTGCCCAGTTACCACCGACTTAATCTATTCAATTAGATTAATAAAATCAATTAGATTAAGACTCTCATAAAGCAATCATTTCACTTTAAACTGTTTTGCATCATCTCATCCGTAAGTTTTGGGAGATACCTCACGTCTAATTCATAATACTCACTGTCCTTTAATGTTAATATTTAAATTGAGAAAGAGTCATAGGTTCTGACTCTGTGCTGTGAACAAATGAAAATTTATTTTGAAAAGAGATTTCAAGGGGCTGGGGATGTGGTTCAAGCGGTAGCCCGCTCGCCTGGCATTCATGTGGCCCCGGTTCGATCCTCGGCACCACATACAAACAAAGATGTTGTGTCCACCGAAAACTAAAAAAAAAATAAATATTAAAATTCTCTCTGTCTCTCTCTAAAAAAAAAGAGATTTCAAATTTTTTGTGAGAATTAAAAAGAAAGCTGATACGTACAAGAAATAAGTAATATAAAGTAGGAAAGTAGAGAAAACATCAAAATGTGAGATAACTTTAGCACCAATATGCATGCAATGGGAAAACCAGACAGTGCGTGGGGGAGCAGTATAAGAAATAACAACAAAAGCCTGTCAAATTTCCTGAAAAATATTAACATATACACCCAAGAATTTCAACAAACTCCAAGATAAATTCAACACCCAGACACATCATAGTAAAAATGCTGAAAACCAAAACCAAGAGAGAATCTTGAAAGCAGAAAGAGACAAATGAGTTTTCACATACGAGGGAGCCCTGATAATGTTAATGTGTGATATCACATCATAAACAATGGAGAGTTAGTGGGATATTAAAAGTACTAAAAGGACAAAAAGATAAAACAGCACACCAAAATGACCATCCAAGGATCTTATATCCAGCCAAACTATCCTTCAAAAAATTAAACAAAATAAAGACTACTTTCTAAAAATCAGAAGCTCAGAGATTCAATGTTAGAAGACCTACTTAACAAGAAATACTCAAGAAAATTCTTCATGCCTTAAGCAAGTTAATCAAGATGCAAATTTAAATTCACATGAAAAACCAGACTATTATACAATTATGAAATACAATATAAGTGTCTATTTCTTCTTTATTCAGTTGTATAAAACAAAATGCAAAGAATTATATTGTGTAGCCTACAACATAAAGAAATTTAACATTTTATAATAACAGAAAAAGGAAGGAGGTGAGAGCAGAGTTCTACTGAAGTAAAGAAATGACACCATATGTTACATCATGAGAACAAACTAAAAAGAATAGAAATGAATTCAATAATAAGGCAAATATATAAAATTCTAAAAATACATACTTGTTTTCTTAGAGTATTTAATAGACAATTATATAAAGTAATAATTATAACAATGTGTTGCTGAGTTTGCAACATATATAGATATAATATACATAACAATAATAGCACAAAAAAGAGAAGTAAGAGTAAAGCTATATAGTAACAATGTTTCTATCTTGATGGAATTAAGTTAATATAAATCTGTAAATATTTCTTTATACATAAAATGTGTATGGTAAGCTTGAGAGCAGCCACAGAGAATTTAATTTAAAAACATAGTGAAAAATATTAAAGGCACCAAAATGTTACAATAGAAAAACACTTAATACACATGACAGCTGGCATGGGTATACTAATACTAGATAAAGTAGACTTTAAAAAATGCTAGAGATAAAGAAGAGCATTTTATAATGACAAAAAGAAAAATCCATCAGGCATTTATAACAATTGTAAATATATATATAATTGGCAAAAGAGATTTAAAATACACACAGCAAAGGCTCACATAATGGAAAGGAGAAACAGACAACTGAACAATAGACTGAAGTTTGAGAATTCCAAATCCTACTTTCAAGAATGGATATAACAACCAGGTAGAAGATCAATGAGATGCTAGAAGGCTTGAAAAACTCTATAAACAAATTAGACCCAGTAATTATGTACAGAATATTCCATCCAACAAGAGCAGAATTCACACAAATTAGTTTCTCCTATTATAATTGAGTGAAATTAGGAATTAATAACAAATTTGGGGTTTCAAAAACGTGAAAATTTAATAACACTCAGGAAATTAGCTAGTGAGAAAAAAAAGAAATTACAGGTCAAAGATAAAATGATAGGTAAAATAAAGATATAATAAAACTCATGAAATACAGATAAAGCACTACTTAGAAAAAAAACAAGAGCTATAAACACCTACATAAAATGAGAAGAAAGACCTCATATCAACAAACTAAATTTTCTGTTAATGTATTAGAAACAAGAGTAAATTAGATTCACAGCAAGCAAGGGAAGCTAATCATATGGATTAGGGTGAAAAATCAATGAAATAGAGTAGAATAAAAATAAACAAAATAAACAAAACCCAAAATTTGGTTATTTTAAAAGTTCAAAAAATTCATAATCAAGGGCAAGAATGGTGGGGTATCAGTGGGGAGAACCACAGAAGTCTCAGATTATCCAAATCAAAGATGAAAGAGGGAACATTATTACTGACCTTAGAAAAATTAAAAAACAGAATATGAAAGGAAAACTATGAACAACTATATACCAATGACTTAGATTGTTAAGATGAAATAGAAAAATTCCTAGAAAGATAAAACAGAAAGAAACAAGAATAACTGTGCAATTCAAATAGAGCTGTAACTTGTAAAGAAATTCAATTAGTGCTTTAAAAAACAAATTCTACAAGAAAGGATCCCAGGACTAGAGGACTTTACTTGTGGTTTATGCCAAAAACTTAACACCAGTTCTTCAAAACTATTCTCAAAAATATAAGAGGAGAGAAATTTCCCAACTTATCTTATGAGGCCAATAGGACCCCAAGGCAAACACATCCCAAAAGAAGAAAATGAATAAGGAACAGCTCTTAGATACTGATTTAAAAATTATGAACATAATACTAATCAATCACACCCAGGAATATATAAAACATTATATGCCATGAGAAAGTGGGATTTATCTCAGGAATGCAAGGTTGATTGAATATTGAAAACCAATTAATAAAGAATGAAACTTCATGATCAGAATAGCAAAGGCAAGTTTAGGCAAGAACATGATTAAAAGGAAGATGTAATTGAAAGGAAGATGCAATACTACCTTTATTTGTAGAAGACATACTCTTGAATATAGAAAATCATACAAATTTACTCAAAAGGTTTAGGAGAAAATAAATGAACTCTGCATCATCAAAATGAAAAACTCCTGTGCTTCAAAAATATTCTATCAAAAAAGTAAAAAAGGCAACCTACAAAATAAGAGTAAGTTTTGCAAATAATATACCTCATAATAACAAGGAGATACTACTTCATACCACTACAATGGCTTTAATAAAGAAGATAATTTATCAGTTGGAAAAGATATGCAAAAATTAAACCCCTCATACACTATAATGCAATGAATATAAAATAGGGCAATCTCTTTGAAAATCAATCTGGCTAGATCTCAAATGGGTAAAGACAGTAAAGACAGAGTTAGCATATGATTTCAGCAATTGCAGTCCTAGGAGTTTACCCAAGAAAAAGAAAAACATATGTTCACATAAAAACTTGTGCATGCATGTTGTACCACACTATTCACAATAGTCGAAAGGTAGAAACAGCCCAATGTCCATGGTATTTTTATTATGACTTAATAAATGTGTTCTATTCATACAAAGGAATATTATGTGGCAATACAAAGCAATGAATAAGGGCAAAACTTGAAATGCTATGTTAAGTGAAGAAAGCAGACAAAAAGGATGACAAGTTTTATGACAAGTTTTATGACCCTGTATATGTGCAATGTTCAGAATAGGCAAACCTATAGAGACAGAAAGTAGACACATGGTTTCCGGGGGCTGGAGAGTTGGTGTCGGGAGTATTGGGCATGATGGATGATGGCAAAGGGTGCAGAATTTCTTTGGGGGGGTGATGAAAATATTCTAAAGTTGATTATGGTGATGATGCTCTACAGTAAAAAATGCTAAAAATCATTGAACTGGACACTTTAAGTGTGTGAATTGTGTACCACGGTACCAATAAAGCAGTTTAAAATAGGTTTCTGTTAAATAAGGAAAGTAGGAACAAATATATGAGTGTATAAATCATATAGATTTTACGTTCAATGCAGTAGCTACTAGCCACATATGCTTATCTAAACTTAAATTTTAAGTAGTTAATATTACACATAATTAAAAATTGGATTACACAATCACACTATCACATTTCATGTTTTCAATACCCACATGCGGCTACCCACTAAATAGGGTGTATCTATCTAGCACACATCCATCATCTCTGTATAATCTTATACATCACACATTTGCCAAATTTTTATCGCTTAATAACAATTTCTTATTTTGAGTTTTTTTTCCTGGGTGGTTTAAAGTTATTTTTTTTTCTAATAATGGATGTTATTTGTTAATAACTTTTTTGACCTTGGCGAAAAAAATGATTGTTAATCCACATTAGCTCTCACTCCCATTTCCAATCTCCTTATGAAAAAGTCTGGGATCATTGAAGTATAATATTTTCAGTAGTACCTCAGTTTGCAAATTTATGCAGAAAAAAAGTAGTTTATAAGAGTGAAAGTAGAGAAAAATGAGAGTCTTGGCATATTAAGATGCATCAGATCGGTATGTAAATATTGAGTATTAATGTAAAAACAAAGGTGGTTTTGACAGTGAAGTGCTAATATTTCAACCTCATCTGAGGATAAAAACATGCCCTTGATTGAATCAAAGGCATTCAAAAAGAAGGGTTATTTCAATTGCTCTGTCACTGGAGAATAAGAAAAAGGTAAAAGAAAACATTCTATTGATATGTGTTGTCACTTGGGTTTGCTTTTCTGTAGTCATCTGTGTGTGAATTTGATTGTATTTTATGTCACCTTGGTGAACAATACCACAAATGTTAAGACCACTTAGCATTCAACTATAAAGGAGCTAAGAAAAGAGTTCTGGTTTTCATGTCGATCAGCATCGGCTCCTTAGATTGGGAGGCCTTAAAATTAACTCAAACAGTATAAAAAAAAAATCAGACACAATGCTTAACAGGCAGTCTCACAAAAGACTTCCTTTGTGGCTCATCAGAGTAAATTTCCTGTCAAAATACTCCCTGTGCTAAGTAAAGGTTATCTATTCACAGGAACACCTGACTTATAAAATCAATCAGGGTACAAAAAGAAAGATGCTTGCTTTTTGTATGCATTCAAGTTGTTGCTCCCATTAACTTAACTTCCTAAAAATATATTTCAATTTTTCAGTCTGCTCTGCATAACTCATTAACATCATAATCGCCAGCAATAATTGCCAGAAGTGAGTAAAGAAAATCGCAAAAGATGAAGAGTTGAATTACCACTTAATGAAAGAAGAAAAAAAAAAAGAAGACAATTTAAATCAACAGTCTACGATGCTGCCACCACTCCCTTCCTTGAGAAAATGTACAGTAATTGTGTTTCTTGGAGTCTGTTGTGTTTATAAATGAGGCTTCTCAGACAGTGAATTCTTGGAATGATTCTATGGGTTTAATTGATGGCATGAATCAAATAAACTTAAGAATATTTGTTCAGCAGTCTAAAAATGCATTTTTATAGCAAATTGCAAAATAAAATCAATGAAAATACTTTCAAAATCATCTCTAGGACAATAAAAAGAGTGGCCAAAAGAAAATGTTTCTGCTTTTGGTCCTTGAAAAGATGTAGAATCTCTCAAGGAAATGTTTGCTCTACTTGAGGATTCTATGGTTATCCATTTTAACTGGTGCTTCTCAACTGGAATTGATTTTGGCTCTCAGGGAACACAGAAGAATGCCTGAAGAAATCTTCAGTAGTCACAACTCAGAAAATGCTGCTGGTATAGGACAGCTCCCTGCGACGAAGAATCAACTGTCCCAAAATGCCATAGAACAAGGCTAAGAAACTTTAATTTACACCAACAAAAGGACTTGAGAGGTTATGGCAAAAGGCAATAAATAAAAAGATGTCCTTTAGATTGGAGGTGTAGTTTAGTAATAGAACCTGTGCCTAGAATCTGCAGGCTCTGAGTCCTACCTCCAGCACAGCAAAAAATAAATACTAATAATATTTCTTTCTTTTGTGTACTAGAGATTGAACCCAGGGGTGCTTAACCATTAACTTGTATCCCCAGCCCTTTTTAATTTTTATTTTGAGAAACAGTCTTGCAAAGTTGCTTAGGGCCTCACTAAATTGTGGATGCTAGCCTGAAATTTGTGATCCTTCTACTTCAGCCTCCCGAGTTGCTGGGATTACAGGTGTTTGCCACCAAGCCTGGCCAAAATGTTTTGTCTTTTCTTTTTTTTTTAATATTTATTTACTTTTAGTTGTAGTTGGACACAATACCTTTATTTTTATTTATTTATATGTGGTGCTGAGAATCAAACCCAGGGCCTCACACCTGCTAGGCAAGCTCTCTACCACTGAGCCACAACCCCAGCCCCAAGAAATGTTTTTTAATAACAAAAAGATCATGATAAGCCTGACCAAAGCTAAAAATGTAATGCAGCATATTACAAAACAATAATATATTTTACAGTTTAGAGAGCAAGTTTAAGATGCGGAGATGGAAGAGAGAGGATGATACATGACTCCAGTTGAACTTACTGGCCAAAAGCTCCGCTCATGTGATTTAAGTCTGATGAACGTCAAATAATCAGCAGGCTCTAACTGTAGTAAAGTATAATTATGGTTTATGATTTTGTAGTTATTTCTTAAATCTGCAAACTTGTGAGTTATTATGAGAAATAGGTTAAGTGGGTTGATAATTTCAGCCAAGTATACATATGAAAGCATATTAAAGTAGAATTCTGGTAAATGCCTTAAAATAGTGATTCTCAAGTAATACCATGAATCAGAATCAACTGGAAGTTTTTTTTTTTTTTTAAGAACACCACTTATAGGCTATACCTCTCTAATTTTTGATAAAGTAGATCTAGGGTGGTTCTGAGAATTTGCACCTTTAATAAGTGTCCAAGTGATGCTGATGATGGTGGTCTGTGGTCAGTCTTGGAAAATCATTGCATAATTCAATGGATACTGCATCCAAAAATGAAGCACAGGACAACTATGATGCAAATGTTTAGAAAAGATGGATGAAAATCTCTCCACCCCCAACAAAGACATAAGCAGATAGAGATGTAAATATGAGGGAAGTAAAATTTATGCTCTTTACTCCTACCCTCCCATAGATGGGTCTGGAGGGTGCAGACAGCTTTCATCAAGACTAGAGGAAAAAACTTTAGTTCGACCACATGGAGATCAAACTACAAGTGTCACAACACAGAGTAGATTCATTGTAGTTTGCAACACAGAGTAAACTCAATCATCACTGTCACATGAGAAATGTGAGAAATTCAGAAAATGCTGCTTGTATAGGACAGCTCCCTGCAACAAAGAATCAACTGTCCCAAAATGCCATAAAACAAGGCTAAGAAACTTTAATTTACACCAACAAAAGGACTTGAGAGGTTATGACAAAAGGCAATAAATAAAGAGATGTCCTTTAGGCTGAAGGTGTAGCTGAGTGATAGAACCTGTGCCTAGAATCTGCAGACCCTGAGTTCTACCTCCAGTTTTTGTAGTCTGATTTGTGGATGCCATTTAAAAGAGAGAATGGTTGACCAGCTGAACAGTGGCAGGGCAAATGTGAAGTGGCTAGTGTGGTGGAATTAATCCACATTATTGGAGTTTGTCAGGAAAAGAGATAGGAAGAATTTCCCACCTTTAGATCACACATGGCCTGGGCAAAGGTCCCAACATGGGGTAATTTTAAATTCTGTCCACAATAAGAGGCTGTAGGGACCAAAGGGATCTCAGCAGAAAAGACAGAGGGTATTGCTGGATGTGTAGGGACTGGGAAGAAAGATATGAGGTCATTTCTTTCACCAAGGCCATGAGAAGTGGATGATTTGTACAAGAATGAGGAGATAAGATATCTCCAGCAACCCATTGAAGTGACTTCAGAAATTTCATTTCTAAGTTCCTCCCACATTTTCACAGCACTGAACCTAAAGAAACAGAAGACTACTGGCTAAATGGGAATGTTTTCTCCTTAGTATATCTTCCACCCTCACTCCAACACTGAAAAGGTCAGAAGCAAATTTTAAAGGAAAAAAATTAGACTCACTAAATTTAACAGTTCAAGTACAGAATGATTCATGAATCCGGAAGCACTCAGAACCAGAAGAGTTTCAGAGAATTTGGTGCAGCAGTTAGCTTTTATAAATCCAATGAGAAAGCAGAGACCATCATCTGACTGACAACCACTGGGCATTTCCCCCCTTTGGGTGTGGTGTGATCAGCTGGCTGCCTATGACTGGCTGAAGTTCAACTGGTTGGTGATTGGCTGAAATTTGGATATTTGTTACCCCAAAATATTCCCCTAAATTAGATTTTATTTACAAACTAAGTTAGGTTATAGTTTGTGACATAGGAACTGAAAGCACAGATAGCCTCAGGCTGATAGCTTCCTGCTTATTTAATTTGACATTTTCCCCCCTTTCAACCTCCACCTTGAAAGGTTGACCAGAACCTTGGATATGAACAGTCACTCTCCCTTACCATTATAATGGACTTGTTTAGTCTCAGTGTGGAAGTCACAAGACATAACATGGGGTCATTTAAAAGACTCTTTATGTCCTCTTTGTGTTTTTCTTATTTTAACCAGACTGAGATCATCTGATGCACAATGGATGATGGCATACAAGCATTTAAGACTCTTGAGAGGATACTGCACACCAGGGAGATGGCTGTGATGTCTATCAGGAGGATAATCCAAAGAGACTGAAATATGCTCCTTAAGAAAGGCCTCTACAAATCAAACCAATTAAAATCAAATAAAAATCTAAGAATGATCTAAAAAAGAAATTACTTGTTTTCACCAAGAAACTTGTTTATTGATTTCTTGTACCTGAGTTTCTACAATACCAGACATGTTAATTCAAGTGCAGCAGGAGTTGTTAGCTATTGCACACACCCCTCCCATTCAGCCAAGAGATAGAACAAGGCAATCTTTATCTAAAACAACTTCAGCAAGGGGATTTAGAGAAGTCTCTTGGACAACTACAGCCTTTGAAGTAGAGTCAACCACAGTGGGTAATGCTTGAGACAGCTATGGAATAACAACCTCATTTATGTTTATGCCAAACCAGATAAGGAGAATTCTACCACAAGATGCCTATTTTGAGAGATTTATGCCCGCTGGAAAATTCTTCTTCCTCTATATTGCAAATTAAAAAGTCTAGACCAATGTTCAGTTTCAATTTAGTTCTAGAAAAAGGGGGATATCGTTAGAGTTCCTTATCTATTTGACCGCTTAATTCTCCCTTGTTAAAATATGTAACTGCTCACATGTATAATTGATTGCTAAATCCTCCATGACTGTAAAAATGCATCCTGAAGGGACAAACATACAATACCTCAAGAGATACCTTTGGTTTTAGGGGTGACTGGTAGGGAATCACTAGTAGTATTTATAAAAGACTCCACTATTGAATTATTGATTGGTCGGAGGCTACCAGCAATTATGGTTACAAATTTGCCTACAAACTGTTGAATTATCTTTCCCTTTGGTTTTCCTATGTAGTTTCTGGCATAATTTAACTGCAAAATACTCACCATAGGTTTTGTCTACTGTTGATTTAAAGGAGGAATCTGAATACATGAATATAAAAGCTTAACTTTATAGAAAGGCTCAGATGTGCAAATTGAACATGTAGTCACACTTGAAATATCACTGAGATTTGTTATCGAGTGAACTACAGCATCTCCAAGATCACATAGGGATTCAGGTTTAACATGACATGTTTAGCATTCAGTTAAGTTTTCTGCAGAAATTATCAGTTATGACTTCCAAATGATATCTTCTTCTTGCCATTCATAAACAGAAAGACAGGATGGTTAAAAGATTTAAAAAGATCAAGTTAAATGATGACAGGAAATTCTTGATCCGTGATTTTGATGATGTCCTTGTCTAGGCTGTTGCCAGTTCTGGAGAGAATCCTCCTTGTTGAGGTCTCCAATGTGTATATGGTCTCATAAGGTCTGCTGGGGCTCTCCTCAATTAAGAGATATAGACCCCAGACAAAGCCTTGAAGTTTTGCAACAGCTTAGGTGGTAAGAACTTAGTATTCCTTCCCCTGGGATTCAAGGGCAGTCTTTCTCTGATGTTGATCCTAAAAGATCTAATCTCTGGGTTCTTAATCTTCAAAAGATCGGTTGTCCTCAGTCAGTAAATCATGAAAGCCTCATTTTACCTGTTGAAAATATACTTTGGTATGATGCATTAAAGTCTTAAAATATATAGTGGTGTCAGAGCTTACAAGAGCAGGAGATACATGAGGTTCAGTTATTAGGGGCATATATTTTCCAGTAATTCTGTCATAAAAGGTTAATTTATGTTTCCTAATATGGGTAGATGGCCATCAAGACCAATGGCTGTATATTTGTTTAAGACAATGCAATTGATTCAGATAGAAGATTCATTTTGTAGCAACCTCAGCATAAGATTTTTTTTTCCTAATTGTTAAGAACAGCATTTTACCCTTCTTTTTTACATGTCTGAATTACCAGCATAACTTCTTTGTGTATTGGAGCCCATTATTAAGTAAAGTTACTCGAACACAAACACTGTTAAAACCCTGACAATCCATCTAATAACCAAGGTGACTACCATGTGACTAATGGGAGAATATACTATATTACCTGAACACACTGGGCTAAGGAATGATTCACATACAGGCTGAGATGAAACAAGATAGCATGCTGTAGTATCATGTATCATGCTCTCAGAACAACACAATCTATCTTTTTTTTTTGGGGGGGGGAGTTCTTTTCAGTTATATATGACAGAAGAATCTACTTTGATATAATTATATAAGCATGAAATATATCTTATTTTAGTTACAGTCCCATTCTTATGGATATACATGGTGGTGGGATTCACTGTGCTGTTTACATACATAGACATGGGAAAACTCTAACAGATTCATTCCACTGTATTTCCTTTGCTAGTCTTGCCTCCTTTCCCCACCATTCCCCATGGTCTAATCTACTGCACTTCTTATTCTCTGGGTTAGTTTATATCAGGGCACATACAGGATTACCTGGAGCCCTTAGGTTGGGCAATGATTTAGCAGATAAAACTACACATGACATACATATTTTCTCTACACTAGAAGAAGCTACAAATTTTCATAAAAAGTTCCATGTCAATGCTAATACTTTACAAAAGCGTTTTAAAATAACTAAGGAACAAGCTAGACAAATAATAAAACAATGTCAAAATTGTGTGACCTTTTTACCACAAGTTAATCTTGGAGTCAATCCTAGAGGATTGATACCTAACCATATTTGGCAGATAGATGTCACACACTTGCCAGAATTTGGAAAATTAAAATATTTGCATGTTACAGTTGATACTTCTTCCGGATTTTTGATGGGCTCCCTTCATGCC
>NW_025999941.1:2563106-2598664 GCF_001458135.2 Marmota marmota marmota | reverse complement strand
CCCCCCCCCGGTGATACAAAGACCTATCTACAGGTGTGGCTGTATACTGGACCGGTAGTCAGTGATGGGTAAGATCCAATTGCAATGGTACCAACCTAAGACAGGAGGCTGACGCCTGGAGGTCAGCTCATCCGATAATGGGTAAGGACCATATGTACTATTGGACAACCTAAGGCAGGCATGGTCCCTAAGCCACATGCTTGTTGTTTAAACAGAGAGGGGGGGATGTTGAGAGCCACAGCTGAAGGGGCCCCAGCAAACTTTCAGACTGCCAGCTGATGATTGGCTCACAGCGGCCCCAGCAACTTCTAGCTGATTGGCTCCTCTGCGGTGATGCTCATTGGGCTGTTTCCCTGCCCTTTCAGACCACGGAGCTGCTCATTGGGGGACTTTTTTGGCTCCGCCCACGCGACCCAGCCAATTGGCCTCAAGAGCAGGAGGAGTGGGGGAGGTTGAGAGGCTTGTGGGAAGCCGGTGGTGGCAGTTGGGCTCTGAGGGCTTTTCCTGAGGAGCTTTTTTGTTTGGCATGTGTGGTTCTAAAAATAAAGTTCGTTTCTTTTGACAAGTGGCTCCTGAATTGAGCCCAGCCAGACTGCGGCATTGCTAGTCTTGCCTCCTTTCCCCACCATTCCCCATGGTCTAATCTACTGCACTTCTTATTCTCTGGGTTAGTTTCCACCTATCAGAGAAAACATTTGATCTTTGGTTTTTTGGAACTGGATTACTTCAATTAACATGATACTCTCCAAATCCATCAATTTTCTGGCAAATGTCATAAAGTCAGAATGACAGAATCTCAAACTTATGAGTTGTTTATTTCTGAAACTTCTCATGAAATAGTTTGGATCACAGTTGATCATAACCTAAACTGAAGAAAGTGAAACCATGAATAAAGGGGAACCACAGCATTCATGTGCTCATTCTAGAAGGAATTTGACTACTGAATCAGCCAGTTTCACCAGAAAAACAGAACCAATATGTATGTGGGGGTGTGTGTCTAAATACCTATGGCATGTATGTACCTATGTAGATATTTCATGCCTGTATTTATATATATGTTATGTGTGTATGTATGGCATATGAATACATGTGCATTGCACCTATGCATATTATGTGTGTGTCTGTGTAAATATAAATGATGTGTGTATATATAAATGATTGAGGGGACTGACTGGACAGATCTAAAAATCCATAGGGCAAACCATTATAAGGGGAAGCTGAAAATTTTAGGGCATGCGTTTGGACTTCAGTCCACAGAGTCATTTTTCTTCATCAAGGAAGCCTCATTTCTGCTCTATTATGGTTGCTTATGAGGTGTGTTCCCCAAAATCTTCTCTTAATGAAGGAATATTCAGAGGTAAAATGATTGGCTCACAAGGGCTATAACCTAATCCATCCATTCTAGTTTGAATGATGGTTTGGTAATGGTAGGTAGGTGGGGTGTGGCTGGAGGAGGTAGGAAACTGGAGGGTGGTGGCTGTCCTGGGTTTTCCCAGTGTCCCCTTTTCTCTCTCTGGCTCTCTGCTTCCTGACCCTGCCATGATCTAAGCAGCTTCCCTCCACTGGACCCTTCCCCCGCAATGGACTGCCTTGTCTTGGACCCAGAACAAAGGAGTTGACCATCTATGGACTCAGATCTCTGAAACGAGGAGCTCCAAATAAACTTTCCCTCCTCCAAGTTGTTCTTATTGGGAATTCTGGTCACAGCCATGTAAAAACTGACTAAAACGCACTCTTAGAGTCTTTTAATTGATTAGATCAGATCTATCCAGAGTTTCAAGGAAAATCTCTCTTCTTTGATACCAACTAATTATGGTATTAATGACAGCTATAAAATTCCTCCACAGTAACATCTGGATTAATGTTTAATTGAATAACTTAACATATAAAACTGACCATCATAGCAATATTATCAAGGAACTTAGATAGCTTCATACCATTGGACACAGGATTCTAATTCCTGAAGTCTGAAAATATGAATAGGTGTGTGCAAATTTTTATACATATTAGTAGCTCACTCCCTGACTTATCATGAACCAAATCTCTGTTGCACTAACCCTGGGCACATATAGTCTAACCCAGAAAGCCTGCTCACTTGGCAAGTTTAAGCCAGTTATTTTTGAATCACTAATAAATTGAGCTTTTAATTTTAAAAAAGGAAACAAAAGTGTTAAGACTGCATATTGTCATTATTTACCTATCTATGACATATTCCAAAGGTTCTATGGTAGATAGTACAATGAAAACAACCTAGTATTTAGCAGAGTTTGGACAGAGTCTCTCTCTTCAAATTTGTTTGATCACTTTGGTCCCAAATTTTAGATTTGAAGTTGGGAGTGAAGAAGAGAGAGTTGGCAGTTAGGAGATTCCACTCAGGCCCCAAGCTTTAGCCCTTTTCTCCTCTTCAGCTCTTAGGAGATGGCCCACCATGTGGTATGGAATATTCTTCCAACTATCAATGAAGGGCTACTTTGAGTCCACATTTTGCTATTGTTTATTTTAAATACAGTTCCTTTAGGAAGCCAAAGGGATTTAAAGTAATTGGCAGGGCAGGATCCAGACATTCCTGAATTTCTTGTTCTGGTTCAAGCATATTTTGTTTAATAGAATTAAAATCTCAATCTTAACCCATAAGAGTGCTTCAAATGGGGACTTCCCTTTTATTTTCACCTCACATGCATGTGATAAATTGGTGTTATCCCCGCATCACTCTTATTTTGAAACTTGGTGTCCTTCTGAATTATTGTTTTGGAATCCTCTCTATGCAAGCCAAACCCTTACTATCCAATAAAGAGTTTCCTCTGTGTAGATTTATCTCCTTGACCCCACCTCAGTTTGGGTGATTTACCTAACCAACTCATCGTGAGTTTTCTCAAAGGCAGAATTATAAGGTATTCCCCAAGATGAATGATCCAGGTGCCTACACCCTGTATCTGTATAATCCCCTCCCTTAAGTGTGGTAAGGTTAGGGAATAAGATGGATGTCACTCTATAGTAGTTTGTATTGTATGACAAAAGTTATGGTATTTTACAAGTGTCAGTTGATATTGAGAAAAAATCAAGTGTGATGTTCCTGGGTAAGTTTGACTTATTAAAAGGGGGCCTAGAGGTATGAGAAAATAAAGTGTAAAGACATTTCCTATTGCCTCTGGAAAAATAAACTGCCATGTTACTGAGAAAGGTGTGCGGCAGATAATGCTGGGTGATCTCTAAGAACTTGGGACCTTAGTCTTTGTACCACAAGGAACTAAATTCTGCGATCTTTGAAGAAGAACCTAAGCTCTAGAAGGACATGCAGCCCTGTCAACACCTAAATTGCAGCCTTATAAGATGCTGAGCAGAGGGCTCATTTGTGACATGCTTAGATCCCTCTCCTTCAGAAACTGTGAGATAACCAATGAAAGCTGTTTAAAGTTGCTAAGTTTGTAATAGTGTGTTACACAACAATTGAAGATTAATATGTTTCCAGGATATTGCTCTTACCAGAAACATAACTGAAGACTAGGATACTTAAGTACTTAAAGTACATGTAATTCCAGGGTTGGCCAGTAATTATCTTAGCACCTATACTCCTGGACACACATGGGGTGGGGGTGAAAGATAGAGAAATAGAGAGTGACTCCTCCAGGGTAAACTGCTAACATCTCTTCTGCTCTTTAAACAACTGGATCAAATTTCCCACCCAGACTCCTCCCATCCTGCACTCGACTTACACATACAGAATACCCATTATGGCTTTTCTCTGAATCCTGAGATACAACAATATTTTTCTTGGACTACCTGGGGAAGTTATTTTATTAATCAAAATAAAAAGAAACCTCTTGTATGTGGTATTGTGACGCTTGTTTTAAAAGCCATATCCTCTTAAACATTACCCCTTATTATATTTTATGGACAAATCACTTTACACAGGACCAAAAAAAATGTGACTTTCTATAAGCTGAAGATTCCTTCTATAACAAAGGCCAAGAATCATCATAACTGAAGACTGGGATACTTAAGTGTTTAAGTACATGTAATTCCAGGGTCAGCCAGAAGTGAGAATGCTTCTCCTAAAGCTGAGCTATTCTTGCACACATGGGGAAAATTGATAAATCCCATACAAAGGGAGAAATTAGTATTTGAAAGCAAAAGATGTCTCCCTTTCAGTTCATTTCTAAGAGTATCTTTAACTTACATTGCTTATAAAATGGGGAAATAATATTGCTATCTGGGTTTCTTTTTGTGAATAACTGTATAATTCATCACTTCAGAATCTAAATCTTTCTCTCTGATCTGTAATTCTTCATGGCCTCCACAATAAAACAGTGAAATCAACTCAGTGTGTCTCAACTGTCCTGCACTTTGTGACATTTCTGTTCAACATGTTTTTTGGGGGGCTCTTTGGCACTGGAGTTTCTTGATATATGCAATACCTTATTTATGGCTATGATTCATATTTGCTGGGTAGACTCTAATGATTTGTATAGTGATTTGTAATGTGTGTCCCTGAAAGCAACCATACAGAAATGAATTGCAGTATAAAAACCACATTTGATGCCTCAATCAAGCCCATTCATTATACTTGTGAAAATTCCACCACACACAGGTCAGAGCTACTACTCTGCATATACCCGTAGTTTCCATCCTTATAGATTATAGATTTCTAAGTTTTTGATTATTTTCTAAACCCAACTGAATGTCAGTAATCAGAGACAAGCTATTTGGTTTTAACCATTATAGTAAAATAACTTATCTGATTTCAAATAAATAAAACCAGTTCTTTGATCAGAATCCTTGCATAAGTACATAAGCACTGTAGTAGGTAGCATATCAAAGATGGAGAAGGCTTATTGTGAAGTCAAAAGAAACAGGAATGATTCCTTTCTCTTCTTTGTTTTCTTTTCCTCTCATGAGCAGATAAGAATGAGTGTGTGGTAATCCATCAGTGAGTCATTGACAAAAAAAAAATGTAAATGAATGAAAACCAAAGACATCCTAAAAGCCATGATAACTTTTTCAGACTTGGGTATTTCCGAATCTCTCTAGATGTTCTGTCCTGCATCTAGGTGCTATGGTTTGGATGCATTTGTCCTCCAAGGGTTCATGTATCAGAAACTTGGTCCTAAGCTTGGAGATATAAAAGAGATGGCGGGACCTTTAATAGATGCGTGTAGTGGGAGAGCCTGAGGGCATTGGTTGTACTGGTCTCAGAAGGGATTAGGGTAGTTCTCATAGGAACACTGAGTTATTTGTCATGAAAGCAAGTCTTATAAAAGCCTGATCCAGATCCTTGAAACTCTCTCTGGCTTCCTGTCTGGGAACATAATTTCTTCCTCTTGCATGTGGTGTCATCTGCCATGAGATCCTCATCAGAGCTGAACCGATGTCAGTGCCATGTCTTGAAAATGTTTATTTAGTCCAGAGTTTTAGAGGCTCTAAGTCCAAGACTGAGTGGGCTCCTTTGATTGAGGCATTGGTGAGGGTGGTGTGGAGTGGCACACCATGGTGGGAGCAGAATGAAGGGCAAGCAGTCACATTGTTTATTGGAGCAGGGAAAGAGAGGAGAAGGATCTCCTAATACCTTTTAAAGGCACACCCAAATGACCTAAGGAAATCCCACTAGGCCCACCTCCTTAAAATTCTATCATTTATCAATAGCTCCCCCTTGGTGACAAAGCCCCCTTACCATATGGAAATCTGGGGCACACGACCTAGATTCAGATCATGGCACCTACCTTGTATCAGGCATTCTGTTAAAGTGGTAGCATACCATGAAAAAGAAAGTCAGCATTTCCAACTCTATGGAAACTGCAACCTCTTGGGTATGGCAAAGGAAGGGAAAAAGCAGGCTGGGATACAGCTCTGTGCCTTGTATGCACAGTCTCTGGGTTCAATCCGCAGCACCAAAAAGGGAAAAAAAAATATTCAGGGACTGGGAAAGATATGAAGAAGGAATAATGTGTTTTTTTCTTCTTTTAACTTGGGTCTGTTGATCATTTAAAATTATTATTTCTAGAATATTAATTCATTTCCATTATAATGAAATATATACCTGAAATAGGGTCACTTTATAAAGAAAATAGGTTTATTTAGCTCTCAGTCTGAAAGTTCAGTGTCCAAATAGCATAGCACAGAGTATGAGGTAGGAGGGTTGGCCCTTTGGCTATATCATCTTATAGTCAATAGCAATGGCAAGAGTATATGTAAGAGTGTGTGCAGGAACAATAAGACTACACTTTGAGCCAGGACACAGAGAGACCTGGGACCCACAATCCCTTCTTAGAACATACCTCCAATGATCTAAGGACCTCCCACTAAGTCCTACCTCTTAAAGGTTACAACACTTCGAATAGTACCACCCAGGGGACCATGCCTTTAACACATGAAACTTTGAGGGGACACAAATCATAGTCAAACAGTAGTGAGACCAAATAGCAGTGATACCATTGTTGAAAACCAGAATCCAAGTCCCATTCCTCCGGTACTAAAGATTGAACATCCCAGAAATGCCAGGACAAGTTCAAAAGTTTTATTGAAAGGATAGAAGGGGGTGGGGAGATGAAGAAAGAGAGAGAGAGAGTGAGTGTCCTCCTCAGAGGAAAGGGTCCAAAACTGGTTCCTGAGGGAGTGGGGGTGTCCCACCCCTTTTATCCTTTCTTCTCATGTCCCCTCCTCCCCTATCTTGCCTACTTGGCCAAAAGTGGGAAAGGAGATTTCCATGGGTGCTCCTCCATCTCTGCCCAGAAGGGCAGGAAGGGAGTCCCCCAGGAGGCACTTCATTAACAACTCCCTGGTGGGAGGAAGAATTCCCTGGATGTAGATAACCTTGGCAACAGGTTGGAGGGAGGGAAAGTGCTCTGGAGGTATTATCATTTTATTTCCTTTTGAATCAGCCCCATCTTCCTAACCCAATTACCTATCTATTACCTACACTGACAGTCCTTTTGCCCACCCTTCAGTAGCACTATGTTAAGATAAAAATTTCCCACCACTTCTTAAACCAATCTTTGACTAACCACCAAGCTATGCTGACTCACGGATTACCCATAGCAAGCTAGGCTTAAAAATAAAAGCAAGAACTAATGGGCTGGGGGGGAACAACACTTATCAGGAATATTAGAGGGCTCTACAGAATTAGTTTTTAAAATATCACTACACAAACAAACAAGTGGAACAAATCCCAGCAACATCCACAACCCCTGAGAGAACTGGGTATCACAGTCTAGGATATACAACATTATCTAAGTATAGTTTTAACCAAAAGGGTAAAGCAACAATATGCAGGAAAAATTGTCTCTGCTTTGTTAAAGCTTCTCTGAGGAGGCGCAGGTGTTGAATTTAGCAGACAAAAAGAAGCATACATGTATATAGTAAACATATTCAAAGGCATAAAGAAATTGTTCAAAGAATTTAAGCACAGCATGATGGCTGGGGCTCATCAAGTAGAGAGTATCAGTAAAGGAATAGAAAGTATAAAATGAACCGAATAGAATTTTAAGAATTAAAAAACAAAACCATTAAATCAAAAAATTCATTCATGTAGTTCAACAAAAGATTTGACCTGGCAGAAGAATGAATGAGCAAATATGAAATGGATCAATAAAGACAATCCAATAAAAAATAGGGAGAAAAGAAAAGGAGGAAATAATGAATAGAGCCTTAAGACACACCTAGGACCTCATCTAGCCTAAACATATGTGCAGACAGTGTGTCAGAAGAAGAGAGAAAGAAGAAGAAAAAATATAGGAAGAAATCATGACAAAACATTTCCAAAATTTGATCACCCACTTTCCAAAAATAGAAGTGTTAATCTACGTATCCAAGAAAGTTAACAAACTTCAAATAGGACCAAAAACAAAGGGGTCCCACCTAGACACATCACAGAGGAAACCAGCGAAAATCTTAAAAGTAAAAACCAAAAGATTCCAATTCATCACAAACAAGGAAATCTCATTAAAATTAACAGATGACAGGAAAAAATTGAGATCAGAGGCAGTGGGACAATATATTTAAAATGTCGAAACAATAATACTGTCTACTAATAATTCCATATCAATCAAAATTACAGCTCAGAAATGAAGGCAAAATTAAGACATTTCAAATACAAAGATTGAGAAAATTCATCACTCACCTTTTATATGAAGAAATACTAGGGAGGGGGCATATCAGGGCACTCCTGTAATCCCAGCAGCTCGGGGCTGAGGCAGGAGGGTTTCTGAGAGTCCAAAGTCAGCCTCAGCAATTTAGTGAGGCCCTAAGCAACTCAGCAAGACCCTGTTTCAAAATGAAAAATAAAAAAATCTGGGGATGTGACTCAGTGGTTGAGCACCTCCGGGCTCTTGGGTTCAATTTTGGGTACAGAAAAAAAAAAAGAAAAGAAATACTAAGGAAGCACTTCAGACTGAAAGAAAATGGTGACACATGGTAACTAGAATCCACACAGAAATCAAGGTATCAGTAAATCTATGTAAGTAAATATAGAAGAGGGAGTAAAGCTATACTTGCATATAAGCATATATGTAAATATAAAATATGTTTTCTCTTAATTGATTTAAAAGACAATTGAATAAAATTTATAAAGTTACTGTGGAGCTTATAATATAAAGATATATGACAGAGGGAGCAAATAATTCTGTGTTGGATAGTTTGTTTATTTCACTGGAATCAAAGGGTGGGAGGAAGACTAGAAACAAAGATACTTTAGGAACTTATTCCAATGGCTAGGAAATGGTCACATAGGAATTAAATAGGCAAGTGGCAATATAGACTGAAGGAAATCTGAGTAGGATGAAGAGACATAACTAACAAAAGTTGAAAAAGATTATTGGAACAAAAGGGCAGGCAAGGAGACACACAGATTAAAGAAAATATAAAACACCTTGAAAATGAAGGACTTAATTGAAAATATTGACCCTTAATTGTAGATCTATTTAGATTGTTTCTCAGCTGAGAACTAAGTAAAAAACCAGGTTCCTGAGGAATGAGAGAAAAGGTAGGTTAAGTTTTTGTTGCTGTTGTTGTTGTTTTCTGTTTTTTGTTGTTGTTGTTGTTTGTTTGTTTGTTTTAAGCATATTTTATTTATTTTAAAAGGGGTAACATAGACTGCTCCCAGAAGGGAGAAGGGGGCCAGAGCTGGTGTCCTGGTATCCAAGAAGTGAGGGTATTTTGCCTTTTTGTTTGTCCCAGGCTTCTTTTGTTCTCCTGCTCTCTTCCCCTTATCTTTCTCCTTCCTGGGTGTGTGACTAGGCCCAGGAAATGCTGGTGGGATGCCCAAAAGGTGGGAAACAGGTGGGTTGAAGGGGCCAGGGAGGAATGATCCAGCAGGTAAGTAGTGTAATTAACAACTCCCTGTAGGGAGGGACAAACCCTGCAACAGGTTACCTTAGCAACAGGTTGGAACAAGAGTGGGTTATCTTGATAAGAGTGGAGGAAGGGGGCCTGGGGATGTGGCTCAAGCGGTAGCGCGCTCGCCCGGCATGCGTGCGGCCCGGGTTCGATCCTCAGCACCACATACAAACAAAGATGTTGTGTCCGCCAATAACTAAAAAATAAATATTAAAAAAAAAAAAAAAGAGTGGAGGAAGGGCTTTGAAGGAATTAACATTTCGCTTCCTCCATTCTCTGGATTCCACCCTTGCCAACTTGCCTGTCTAATTCTGGCTTCATTCCCCCCCTCTAATTTTAGGAACTCCTTACTACTGTAAGGAGAAGGAGCAACCATGATCGCTCTGGCTGCTTTGAGCTGAGAGGACACGAGATGAGGTGGGGCAAACAGTTTAGAGTTCCCTAGAAAAGGTGGGTAAGTTTTGATAAGCCTACACTCTCCACTCCACCCCTTATGAGTCACTATCCTGGGAAACCCATTCCAGTATGCCATGAGGGCAATGAGTCTCAGCAAGAAGAGGAGATCAACATGAAGTGCCAACCTGTAATGACAGCAAATGAAAGTTCCTCAAATGGTTTATTATTGTCTAACTGCTACTGTGAATAAGAAGAACTCATTTTCAATTTGATTTAAGTTAGCTTTTTTAAAAAAAAAAATAATACCGTGATAAGTTTGATGATGACAAGGAAGAAAACTCCTAATATTTCACATTTGGAAGAAACTAGGAGAGGAAATGGGAAGAAAGAACTGAAAAATGAAATTGCATTGGCAGATGGAGAGAAAGAGGAGCGATTTCACTGGGACTCCCTTTTTTCTTGACTTTGTTTCTACTTTGCCATTCTCTGTAGGTTGAGTGGTAACTTCATTTTTCCATGTTTTCTTCCCAGTACCCATGTTTATTTGAATAGTTTCCTGGGTTTATGAAAACATTATTGAAATTCATAAACCATCCTTATATTTTTTTTTCCAAATATCCCCAAACCCATTAAGATGACCCTGGATATTTTTATTGAATGTCTGGATTTCTTGGTCCCACAGACCTATGCAGATAGGCCATCAGAATTTAGAAGTCTTGAATCTTCTAGTTTATAGTTTCTGCAATACAGAAATAATTGTGAGAATGATGCTAAGCTTTTATTGATCTATTATCTATCTATCTGTTTATAGATTAGAAAGATCTAGGCAAAGAGACAATTGCCTAAACTGGAGTTTAGACAAGCATGCAGAAGATAATGCTAGGATTAATAAAAATGTGGAGCAGTATCTCCATAGAACCAGTAATTCAAGAAAACTACTTTCTATATTTTTGTGTGCTCTTATCTCACATCATCACTCTTCCTATTCTTTTGTCTTCCTTTGTTATTAAAGGGAAATATTGCCTTCTAGAAAGATTTTTGGTTATCAGCAGTAGCAGAAATCACTATACAGACCTGGTCAAGTAGCCTTGAAATAAATATACTGTCTTGTTAAAACATAGTAATTCCCCAAAAAGAAAATCTTAGTTGAGGAAAAGAAGATGCCAGCATGAACTATAGATATTGACATGATAAAAATCCCCAAACACTATTTAGAGCTATTTCTCACTCTTTCCTTTGAGGACTCCTTACTTTCCCAACAAATGGATAGCCTGGTCCACTGAAGGCTCACAAAACAATGGGATCTTACCAATGATAACCATAGACTTTTTTATTATATAAATTTAAGGTATATAGCATGGTAGTTTGATAACCATAGTTTTGATACTATAATAATTTGTAACAGCTTTCCCTACTTCATTTTATTGAAGGTGGGGGAAATAATCTGGAGTAGAATAGCTATTCTGGGCCAAGAACATTATAGAGATGGTCCCTGGCTCATGAGGGTTTTACTTACAATTTGTCAACTTTATAATGGTGTAAAAGTGATATGCATTCAATAGAAATCATAATTCCAATGTTGAATTTTGATCTTTTTTCACACTCATGGTGTGTGGTACAATACCCTTGTGATGCTGATCAAAAGGATGAACTGTACAAAATATATTGTGTTTCTAACCTCTGATGTTCAGTAGCTTAGGTGTATAAAATCTACTTTTTACTTCTGATATTTTCAACTTATAATGAGTTTTCTGGACATAACCTCATATAACTTCAGGAGCATTCTTTCCATAATTCTATGAGGAAGGCACAATTATTTATATTCTATGGCTGAGAAGACTAGTTGCATAAAAGTTAGATAACTTGCTCAGGATCATATAATAAATGCAGAATCTATTATGGAGAGGGATACTTGAACATTGTCTGTTTGCGAATGGCACGAGGACATTATCCAAGTGCTTAGAAAATTTCTTGATAATTAAACCAAGAATTCATATTACATTCCTAACCATTATTGGGAATACATGCATCACTTGGGATATGTCCTCTAAGGTTTAAGGAAAGTCAAAATAAGAATATAATACTCCATCTTGGTGTTAATCTTATTCTTATGGAGTAAATATTCACCAAACATTAAAGAATTATTTTGGGAGGAGGAGATACCAGGGATTGAACTCAGAGGCACTTGGCCATTGAGATAGGGTCTCTCTGAATTGTTTAGCACCTGCTTTTGCTGAGGCTGGCTTTTAATTTTTGATCATCCTGCCTTAGTTTCTCGAGCCGCTGGGATTTTAGGCATGCTCCACCGCGCCTGGCTAAGAATTATTTTTAAAATAAGCTTGCATTGCTAGTTTTAAAGGACCTTGCCTGTCTCAACCAGTCATTATATAATATGGATCAGCTGCTTTGTGGAGGGGCGTGGCCTTGGGCAAAGAATTACCAAGAGTAATTCCAGGAGATAGCTGACAGCTCCAGACAATCATCTGACAGACTCTCATTCAGTAGAAGAAAATCTTTGGCATTCCTAAAAGTAGTGCAGGGTGGATCACCACTACTACACCTACCTAGTTAATGGCTAGGCCAGTCTTCAAATTCAGACCTGTCTGGTTCTAAGCATGTGCTCTGTCCTTTATATTATTGCACCTGTCTGAAAGCACAGGAAACACAGTTTATGACTATTACTGAAATCGTGACATCTCTAACCAAGCTTCACAGTATCTTAAAGAACAGAACATGTGCACCTGGATGCTTAGGAAGTGTTTGGTTCAGCTGCAATGAGTGTGAACTCATATGTGAAGGGGCATGAGAGTCTCCTCACCCTCCACTGTCTCTAGCCAAATGACTCAAGAGAAACCATCCCAGGAAGCAGGCACATCGAGTTACACACCACGAGTTACACACCACGGCTTTGTTGTAGGTAGGTAGTCCTGAAACGTTTCCTAATCCCTGGGAAGTGCTCTAAAGGATGAGAGTCGGGTGCCCAGTTAACTCCTTCAAGCCCTTGATTTCTATCTTGAAGGAAGTTATCTGTAGCTGTGCATTTGAACTTGGTCAGTGCTGTTGGACATTGGCTTTTGTTTTCCCACACAGAATGACAAGTGGCCAAGACCACTACAGGTAAACTAGGTAAACCAAGCTAAGTTAAGAGTGATTTTTGAGGGCTTCTCCTGCCAATGAGGATTGAGCTGATAGGGAGGAGCCAGATGTTTCCCAAACCATAATATAAGAGTCTTTGTTTGGGTTCTTTTACAATACAGCCTGAGAAAATGACTCAAATACAGGTAGATATTTGGGGGAGATAGGTAATTCCAGAAAGTATGATGGAAAGTGTTCAGGTTTTTCATTTTCTTCTTTTTTTTTTTTTTTTTTTTTTTTTGGCTACTGTGAACAAAACACCTGACAAGAGCGTAGAGGAGGAATTTTATTGTGGCTCATGGTTTCAGAAGTTCAGTCAATGATCAGCTGACTCCATAGCTCCAGGCCCAAGGTGAGGCAGAAAACCATGGCAGAAGAGCCTGGTGGAAGGAAGCAGCTCAGGACAGGGCAACCAGGAAGCAGAAAGAACTCCACTTACCAGGGACAAAATATAAACCCCACAAGCCTGCCTCCGGTGACACGCCCCCTCCATTCACACCCTACCTGCCTACAGTTACCACCTGGTTAATCCATATAAGTGGATTAATCCAGTGATTAGGTTATAACTCTTGTAATTTAATCATTTCACCTCTAAAAATTCTTGCATTATCTCATACGTGAGCTTTTGGTGACACCTCATATCTAAATCATAACAGAGAATACGGAATAACACAGAAATAGATTTCAAGAGTATCTGTTATTTGGACTGGTTATTGCTGTTGGCAGTTGGGGCTCAATTCCTCTAAGAATCTTTTAAGAAACTTTGCAGAATGTGCCTAAACATCATCCTATGAAGATGGGCACCTGAGAGATTTTTCTAGTGACTGTAGTTTCTTAATGTGTAATGGTTTCTACAGGGGATATTAATTCTCTCACTCTGCCTGAGCAAACTCCCTAGGTTTTAGAAGGAGTATTAAAGAGCAGTGGAGAGTCTATGCAGGACACTGTCAGCCTGCATAGGAACCATTCCACACCCACTGCTGAAATTAGACAGGGGCTGTGGGGGTAAAGCATAGGACTCCAAGAGGGCTGACTACAGCCCATGATTATCCCAGTCAGTATCCAAATGGTTTTTATCAGAACTCTCTTTATTTTCACAGCATTCTCTTGTGAAACTGCTACTAATATCTCATAGGATCAAGAGTGGAGAAACGGTCACTTGGATTGTCCACTCAGCTCTTCAATGTTTCTGCTCTGTGATACTCATAAAATCTTCTCCTGTGCACATCAGAAAATATTTTTGCTCTCTGGAATTGTTTTTCAAGAGCATTTATGGGCTTCCTGCTTTTAGGTCTGGCTCAGGAGTACAGGAGTGATGTACCCAAGCCAGGAGTCTTTCAACCTCAGTAAATTTCTGGGTCTACATCTAAGAGCAGCAGTGGTCAAGAGATTACATGACTACACAGTGTTGTAAATCTGGGGTGATTTCTCCTACTTATACGTATTTGCATTAATTGACCTGATCAGTGCTTAGCATAAGAGCCAGTGATCATTGTAAATGTCATATTAGTGGCCTTTCATTTTGTCTGCTGAGCTCCACCCCTGAAGCTAGACTTTACCACTAACTTTGTTACTACGTTGTGTCTCATCTGCAATTTCTATGATTTCATTATATGATGCAATGGGCTTCTGTTTCATATTTTTTTTTCAATTACTCAAGCAGTTTAAATAGGACAATTCACTTCATTTTGTTTCACTGAATATAATTCAGCAAAGGAAAGCGACAGAGCTAAACTCTTTGAGTAGATGCTTTTCATCGCAAACCAGTTGTTTTTTTCTCCTACCTGTTGAAAAATTCTGATAACATTCATGCTTCCAGATTTCTCCCCCTCCCTGCATTTTTGGGCTATTTCTCTGCATTGAACCTTGAAATGCAATTTTTCAGCACAGAGAAAAAGGCCGCCTTCTTTGGCTGATGTCTACAGACAAAAAAAGAAAGAACAAAACAAAAAAACATGAGGGTAGGCTTTAGCCTTCCTTCCTTTTAATTAACAAAAGTGTGAGTCTAAATAAAGTAGTTCAAAACTCTGAAACATAAATGCCGCCTATCCCTGGTTATACAATACAAGACACAAAATTTCATTCTTTTAAACAGTGAACCATATTTATTTGTATATCAGAACTCTCTTTATTTTCACAGTATTCTCTTTGAAACTGCTACTAATACTCTCCTCTGCAGATGACAAAACTGAGGCATATAGACATTGGACAGCACTCTCATAGTACATGCAGCAATTAATCAGAAGAGCCAGGGCAGAAACTCGGGCAATCTAGCTTTAAAAACCCAGTCACTTTGCTCAACATCCTTTGCTTCCTCTTATTTAAAGCCATCTCTGTATGTCTGTGGTGTGAACTTAACGATACCGTATTAGGCTGTAATGGAATTGAGGATATCAGCATTGTTCATGTAAAATGTTTAAATTTGTTTGAAAATCAGTAGTAAAGCAATAAAATTCCTGATTATAGTTTTTGTATGAAAAATCTAATTTCAACAATCTTGATTTCTCTCACAAATAGGAGCCCCAGTATATACTTGTATACTTTCCTGTGATACCTCAAAATACCACAAATATAAGGACTGCAGTTTGGAGATATTTCTAATTATAGTAAATAAAGTTTGATAAAAATAAGAAGTCTTTTAGTGAGTTTTGACCTATCTACCTAAAATCACAGAAATCCTCCCTTAAGATAGCAATCATAGTAGTGAACTGGTGTGCCTGTTTACTGCAACTCTGATTTTATTTTATTTTTTTCCTGGCTTCTAGATGTAATGAAATCTTTGGTACACTAGATGGTAGCCTTGCCACATGAGCTCCCAGACCAAGATCCCAGTCTTTGAGAACTAAAATGAGAAAGGTGCCCATTTCAAAGTAGAGCATTTACGGAGACGTAAATCGGCCTACTCTGATTACAGTTAAAAGACCTGTGGAAGAACTAATACAGAGTTGAGAGAATTGTTTTCAGCTCCTAGCTCAGTCGTGTCAATAGGAGTTATCCTTGAGAGATTTTCCCCTGTGAAGTTAGTAAAGTCACATTATGATCCTTAGGTAATTTGCATAATGTAGAAAGCTCCTTTAGGGGCCCATTAGAAAAACAAAAATAGTTTCCTTGCCATTCTATACTAAAATAGTTGACTTCTTATAGATTTTTGGTTATATGATAAATTTATAACCATAAATAATTATACAACTACAAATGAAATATATGCTAGACATTACATATTGTTCCTTCAAAATAGACAGGATTTTTTTTCCCTCCAAAACATGAGATTTGAGGGTTGAATAAAAAGTTAATAGTCTCAATATTATAATGTGTGGTCCTTTTGAGTTACTGAACATCTCCGCATTTTTTTTCCTTGCCCCAGAAACGCATTCTCTTTATCCTTGCTGAACTCAGTCCAAGACCAAATGTTCCATACGAATGTCTCCAGTGACGGTCTCCCTCTCTGCCAAACAGGCTAAATGGGAGTGGAAAGGGTTGGAAGGAAGGAAGGAATTCCCTATCTCACAGTATCTAGAAAGATAGACCTAGCCCTGTTTCACCTAGGGAAACCCAAACCCATTGCCCTGTAAACACAAAGAGTACTTCAGTTATACTAGCCATTAAACAGGCCTTTGTGGGCTGGCTTTGGAACCAACTACCATCTATATACAATAGTGTGCTTGTGACAAATAGATTTGTCAAGCATGGCATGCTGTTCAAATGACTGGGCTACAACCAACTCCTAGACTGGGGACTAAAAATAATGTTTATCTCTTTCATTTCCCTTTGACCTCCTACAGTTTTAATAAGATATCCTTGGTTATATGGCTGCTGACATTCTAATTTATCTTGCTACAACTATTTATTAACAAAGTAATAATTATGACATGACAGAGACTCAGTAGGACAATCCTGCTTTATGATTATTTCCCTGGAGATAGAGACAAAAAGTTTCTGTAAAACCCTGCATTTTTCTGGACAAAATCTAGGTGAGAGTGTTTTGTGCAATGTTTAACAAAGACAATTGATTATGAAATATTATCGTCAAACTCTACTTCGAAGAAGTACAGATTAACAAAGCCTTAATACACATAATGACATATTTCCAACTTATTCTACTAGCCTTTAAACAACTTTCTGATTATAGGGGTTTTTTTTTGCCTTCATTTTAAGATTATATCTATCTGCCTTTCTTCCCACAGTCCTTCAGCAAAAAGTTCCTCAATGTAAGTTACTGTATAAGGACCACAGTAAGGGTACATGTCAAAAAAGGGAAAAACTTCTTACCTATTATCCAGCAAATAACTTGAAATTACAGAAAACACTATATATTGGTTAAAGTATCATTTGAAGAATTGCAACATTTCCCGGTCTTTGCTATCTACCTTCATGTATGATACAACACTCAACTGTCAGAACAATTCTTAAATAGAGAAAAGTGAGATGCAAAGAAGTGGAGGGTCTTGTTCACGATCATGGGGAACTCTAGAGCAAGTTGCCTTACACTGATGCCTAGTTGTAAATGAATACCTGTATATTGTCTCTGTTTTAAAGTTAAGCCTCACCTAGGTACCTGCTAGGTCCCTAAACCAGGAAACTTGGCAAATCATGGTAAAAACTGTTCCATTCAGGATTATTAGCTCCCTATAACTGTGGCCCTCTCTGCTATATGTAGTTTACATGAAGTTTCTCTAATCTTTTAAAAGAAAAGAATTTAGGTTTTTGCCTATGTGGTTGTAAGGAAAGGAATAAACAAGTCCATAGAATTGTTTGTATTTGCTCTTGATTGTACAAAAAATAATAATAAATAATTAAAAATAGAAACAAAAAGCTCAGGCTGGGGTTGTGGCTCAGTGGTAGACCACTTGCCTACCATGTGTGAGGCACTGGGTTTGATTCTCAGCACTGCATATAATTAAATAAGTAAATAAAGGTCCATCAACAACCAGGACAAAATTGTTAACCAAAGGTGATCCTCTTAGGTCCTACCTTCTCATATTTGTCTTTGAATTAATTTCTTGATCCCTAAAGCCATCTACAAATGAACTAAGTTATGGACTAAGGTCAACTATTATTCCCAAGACACTGAAACTGAGTTTGCTCTATTATGGGGAGATATTTGGAAGAAAGGTCTGTTCTTCAGGATCTATGTCAAAACCCCATAAGTTATAACCTAACTTAACAAGAATGGATTTTAGGTCTGTGAAATTTTAACATCACTGTGTTTTGAAGTCAAGCTTTGCCTATAACCTTGAAAGGGGTAAAATGTGATGAAGTGAAAAAAATTTCTGTTCTATAGGTGAAGATAAGATAGGGATCTCCAGATACCAAAGTCAATAACAGAGGCTGAGAGCAGGCCATTCTGACAAATTCCACTTCATAAATGCTAACTACCTCCACAGTGTTTGGGGAATAGCCGTGTACAGTGGGAGCCATCTCCCCAGAGGAAGATTAGTGATGCATATGATGTCAATTATTTGGAAACTTCATAAAATTCCCCAGCACTAGCAGCACCATGTCACCTGCCCTCTCCTATTCTTTCTTTGTCAGTACTCAGGTTGTGATCCAAATGTAACAGTAAAGTGTCCTGGCACTCATGGCTATCTCAATGTGCACCAAGATAACCAATCTATAGAAAATAACATTTTTTCATATATTTGTTGATTGATTGTATATCATCTTCTGAGAAGAGTCTGTTCAGGTCCTTGGTCCATTTATTGATTGGGTTATTTGGTTTTTTTTGGTGGTTAGCTTTTTGAGTTCTTTAGATACCCTTGTAATTAGTGCTCTATCTGATGTGTAAGGAGTAAAGATTTGCTCCCAAGATGTAGGCTCTCTGTTCACCTCACAGTTTGTTTCTTTTGATGAGAAGAAACTTTTTAGTTTGAGTCCATCCCATTTATTGATTCTTAATTTTAATTCTTGAGCCAAAGGAGTCTTATTAAGGAAGCTGGGGCCTAATCCCACAGGATGGAGATTAAGGCCTACACTTACTTCAATTAGACACAGGGTCTCTGGTTTTATTCCTATGAAGAAACTGTGATAGCTCAGCTCCACACCACAAGACAGGAAGACCCACAGACAACATGAGAAAACAAGGGAGGAAAGTGCCCCAAATAAACCAGGACACTATAATAACAGAACCCATGGACATTTATGGGTGTTGATTTTATATACAGTCCTTGATCCATTTTGAGTTGAGTTTTGTGCATGGTGAGAGGGGTTTAGTTTCATTTTGTTGCATATGGATTTTCAGTTTTTCAAGCACCATTTGTTGAAGAAGCTATCTTTTCTCCAGTGCAGGTTTTTGGTGCCTTTGTCTAATATAATTGTAATTTTGTGGGTTAGTCTCTGTGTCCTCTATTCTGTACCATTGGTCTACCAGTCTGTTTTGGTGCCAATACCATGCTGTTTTTGTTACTATTGCTCTGTAGTATAGTTTAAGTTCTGGTATAGTGATGCCACCTGCTTCACTCTTTCCTGCTAAGGATTGCTTTAGCTATTCTGGGTCTCTTATTTTTCCAGATGAATTTCATGATTGCTTTTCCTATTTCTATGAGGAATGTCATTGGGATTTTGATTGGAATTGCATTAAATCTGTATAGTGCTTTTGGTAGCATGGTCATTTTGATAATATTAATTCTGTTCATCATCACTAGCAATTAGAGAAATGCAAATCAAAACTACTCTAAGATTTCATCTCACTCCAGCCAGATTGGTACATTTTATGAATACAAATAACAATAAGTGTTGACAAGGATGTGGGGGAAAATATATACTCATACACTGCTGGTGGGGCTGCAAATTGGTGTAGCCAATGTGGAAAGCAGTATGGAAATTTCTTGGAAAATTGGAAATGGAACCACCATTTGATCCAGCTATCCTTCTCCTCAGACTGTACCCAAAGGACTTAAAAACAGCATACTACAGGGACACAGCCACATCAATGTTTATAGCAGCACAATTTACAATAGCTGAACTGTGGAACCAACCTAGATGCCCTTCAATAGATGAATGGATTCAAAAATGTGGCATATATACCCAATGGAATATTACTCAGCAATAAAAGAGAATAAAATCATGGCATTTGCAGATAAATGGATAGAGTTAGAGGAGATAATGCTAAGTGAAGTTAGCCATCCCCCAAAAAACAAATGCTGAATGTTTTCTTTGATATAAGGAGGCTGATTCATAGTAGGATAGGGAGAGGAAGCATGGGAGGAATATATAAACTCTAGATAGGGCAGAGGGGTGGGAGGGAAAGGGAGGAGGCATAGGGTAATTAATGATGGTGGAATGTGATGATCATTACTATCCAAAGTACAGGTAGGAAGACACGAATTGGTGTGAATATACTTTGTATACTACCAGAGATATGAAAAATTGTGCTCTATATGTGTAATAAGAATTGTAATGCATTCTGCTATCATAAATAAATAAATATAACAACTTTGTTTGAACCTGTACTCTGGTCTTTCTGTTTCCATCAAGCCTTCTACCTCCCTAGGACTACAGTCAGCCTGTCATCTTTCCAAAAGACTTGGGACTCCCTCCATAATGAATAGCCCACAGACCCAGCACTAGAGCTCATAAGACTCTATATTTATTATCTCAGCCCTTAAATATTTCAGACTGAAATCAACAGTATTCATAATTTTCTAGGAAAACCAGTATAAACCAGGTCTGGGTCAACCAGATTACATAACTAACTACCACAGCCAACATGGTTTGAGAATGAGACTGTGGATCCATGGCTAATATATACTTCTCTTACTGGGCATCTAGCAAGGGGATACCTGACTCACTTCTGTTCATGCCATGTTCTTTGCACATGATACTAAAAATTATCTGGTCCTTCTCACTGTCGACCATACCTTTAGGTTAGTTTTTCTCAGTCTGTGGGAAATGCTTTCTAGGTCATTCCCATTTTGAACAGATCTTCACTCTAAGCCCATGCCTGTTATATCTCACAATGAGAGAATGTACCCAGGGAAATACATTTAGTTAACTTTACCTTTACAGTTTTGGATGCCTTGTGATTGGCAAGAATCTATATTTATATTCATCAGATATTTATTGGGTGCCTACTATGTGTAAAACATTTAAAAGGAAGGGAATATAAATCTAAATCAATAAGAATTAAAGGAATTTGAACAATGATTACAGAGTGCTAAGTGTCATTAAAGGAGTTCAGGTAAGGGGCATTTGCATTAATAGCATGGTTAAAATTCAAGATTAGGTCAACCAACCATTAGCTGCACCAGTTTTTCTCAAGAGGAAAGATAATTTTAAACACGTTTTCACAAAAGACTACTAAAAAGTCATGTGCAAGAAATTGGGGGACAGCAAGGATAATGCAGGAGACTTGAGGTGGCAGCAATAATCACTACAGGACTACAAGGAATGAGCTGACCATGGAGAGACTCATGTAAAGTGGACTATCTTGAAAGCAGTAGCTGGAGCTGAGGGCAACATTCATTCTGAAACAACTCTTGGGGTCCCCAGTTGGCTAACAGAACTGGACAACAGGGCACAGGAGCCTGTTGATGTAGTTCAGCATCCATAAGGAAGACAGCATGCTGAGGGGAGGTAGGAAACAGCTGGGGATGAAGGGCAGATGGGAGACATCTGCCTCACCAGCACCAACCAATTGTCCTAATTACTACTAATGCATGACAAACTACCTCAAACTTACTTGAGTAACACAAAATCTCATAGAGTCCAGAAAGAGACATATTCCTGGCATCCCATAGAAAATTGAGTTGGAAATTCACAATGAACATGAGGGCACAGCTTGTACCTGCTCCATGACATCTGTAGTATCAGTTGGGAAGGCTTTGAGGGGTAAATTGATAACTGGGGCTAGAATCATCTGCTCACTCATCCAGGTGTCAGGCTGTTGACAGAAATCTTGGCTGGGGCTATGAACCACAACACCTGTATAAGTAGCATCTTTATGTAGTCTGTGCTCTTGCAGAGAACAATGGCTAGATTCCAAGAGCAAATGTCTCAAAAGAGAACCAGGTGGAAGCTGTCAATTTTTATAAACCAGCCTCAGATTTCCCTTAGTATCAATTCTACTACCATAACAAGTTCACCCTGATTCAAGGAAAGAGAATATAAACCCTACCTCTCCATGAAAAGAATATTAAAATCACATTGTACGAAGAACATGAGCAATAAGAGAGAATGTGGCTAACATTGGAAAATGAAGTCTACCTCACCCATTCAATAGAATTCCCTATCTCACTCTTAGCATCAGTGATTATATAACTCATATGCTTTAAAAATAAATTTTGAGTTAATATAGTACCAATATATTCTGTTTGACTGTATCCTCTGGGTATTATTTACTTAGCTGTTCCAACAAGCAATGTTGGAACATGTAACAAAACCCTTTTTTTTTTTGAAAGTGAATGTGATACTTATTAACTGATTGTTATAATGCAATTATAGATCCTGACCTGCCTTCCATCATTTTGGTGTACTAACACCTCTAGAAGAAAATTTAACTATAATTAGTCTATTCACACATTTAAAAATTAGATTAGAGCCAATTTTTGGTTTTGTCATATAGGGATACACATTTGAGAAATTCTGTTAAATTTGGTACTTTTTGCTAAATAGTGGGATAAGAAAATAGAATTTTTGTGTTTACCCATGAAATCCAAGATTAAACACATAATTACATAGTGGTGAAGTCTAATTGAATTACAGCAAATTCAAGTAATAAACTGGATGTATTCCATATCTCTCAGTGTGACTTATTACTTGTTCCATGCACAGTTCTGTTTTGAAGAAAAAGGAATCCCTCTTGGGATAGAATTAAATCCTGTTAAAGACATGGCTCAAAATATCAAAATATGAGCAGAGTAAACACTCTACATTGCCTTACTTTACATCAGTAAATAACAGATCTCTTCTGAGGGAGAACAACTCAGTGATCAGAGCTGAGAGATAACCAAGGCCCAATAAAAACATTTAGACAAATTAAGGGCAACGTCGTAGAATCATAATAAACTGGTAAACAAATTATATAAACAAATTTAATCCAGTGTTTGGCTATCCTAGCTATGAAATAGAAATGCTTTCATGAAAAGAAGACCTTGATATGTATTTGTTGTAAATAACTAATTATAAAATATTCCATCAAAATAAAGAAGAGAATAGACTACCAGAATTGGTCTATACCTACTAAAGACATTGAAATAACAATTAATAACCTTCCAAAGTAGCAAGTTCCAATCCCAGGTGGGCTCAAATTTTATTAAACATTTAAGTAAAAAATTAACTAATTCTCTCCAATCTCTTCCAGAAGATACAAGCAGAGGGAATGTTTTCTAACTCATTGTAGGAGAACAGCATTATACTAATATACAAACCAAACAGAAATATCATGAGAAAATACAACATGAACAAATACTACATGAACAAAGTTCTTGTTCTTTCATTAACAAAGGTGCAAAAATTCTCAACAAGGTATGATCAAGTGACATGCAACCAGATATAAAAAGAATTATAAGCCATGACTTTTAAGTAGAATTATCCTAGTTATGCAAGGGTGGTTCAACACTCAAAAGTCAACTAATGCTATCCATCACATTTTTTGACAGATTAAGGAAGAAAATTCACATGATTACATCAACAGATGCAAGAAACATCTGAAAAAAATCAAATACCCATTCAAGATAAAAACTGTCAGTAAACTAGAAATAGTAGTTAGCTTTCTCAATTTCATAAAGAATATCTCCAAAAAACCTACAGCTAATAATACTTAATGGTGAGAAACTAGAAGTTTTCAGCTAAGATTAGGAAAAGGGAAGAGATGTCCCCTCATACTATTCCTTTTCAACATCATATTGGAAGTCCTGGTTAATGTACTAAAACATGAAAAGAAAAGAAAATGTCTACAGATGTGGAAGGAAGAAATAGTATTGTCTTTGTTCACAAATAAAATTTTCTTAATCATCTATGTAGAAAATTCAAGAGAATTAATAACAACAATATAAACATTTTGGAACTAATAAGTGCTTATAACAAGATTGCAAGATATAAGGTTAAAGTACAAATGTTAATCACTTTCCTATATACCAGCAATGGGCAAGTGAAGTTTTATATTAGAAACATTGTTTGGGGCTGGGGATGTGGCTCAAGTGGTAGCATGCTTGCCTAGCATGCGTGAGGCACTGGATTTGGTTCTCAGAACCACATAAATGTAAAGTAAAGATATTGTGTCCACCTAAAAAAAACTAAGAAATAAATATTTTTAAAAAACATTGTCATTTATATAGCATCTTAAAAATGAAATATGTAGGTATAAATCTAAGAAAATATTTAAAATCTATGTTAGAAACACTATAAACCTCTGATGAAAGAAATCAAAGAACTAAACAAGCATAGAGATATTCCATGTTCATGGATAGGAAGACTTAATATTATGAAGATGTTACTTCTTTACAACTTTATCTAGAGATTCAAAGTTATACAAATAATAATCCTAGATTTATATTGTGAGTATTAAAAACATGATTCTACAGTTGTGAACAAAAAGATCCAGAGTAGACAACATATAAAGAATGAGAAGATAAGCAACAGCTTGGGAATAAATATTTGGAAAAACTATATTTTATAAAGGACTCTTATACACACAGAACTCTTAATACTCAACAATAAGAAAAAGAACAACCCATGAAAAACCTGGGAGACTGTAGCAGCATTCTGTATGTCATAATTTACTAGTATGTCACACAGACCCAATTCGCTGGGCTATTCCTATGGTTAGTATTGACTTGGTAAATGACTTATGCCGGATGCTCCTATCATTTGAAAGGAGATAAGCCATAAAATGAAAAATACTCAGAATCAACACCAACATCCTTCCTAGTCATATTTTATTCCCCTTGAATTGCAAGGGCATGCATAAATTAATCAGTAAGTAAGGTAAGTTTAGCTCAATATTGGGCATTAGAAATCCAGTCTTCCACTGACCTGAAAAAGTACTATCTGCATCTAGGAAGAAAGACCTGCAACATAATCACCTACATACAGAAAATACGTTTTTGAAGGAGTTGAACCCACAGGCACTTTAATCACTGATCTATATTGCCAGTCTTTTTGTTTGTTTGTTTGTTTGTTTTTGACAGAGCCTCACTAAGTTGACTTGCTATCCTCCTGCTTTAGCCTCCCAAGTGACTGGGATTACAGGCATGCACAGATGGGCTCAGCTACTAGTAATTCTTATATACAATATTTTTAGTGTGTGAAAAAGCTTTAGGTTCATGTGTTCACTTTAATTTATGACTTTGAAGACACCATTTTAGAGCAAAGGTACTTCATATGCAGAAATTATATTTTAAGCATTTCTACAAATCTCATGATATATATATGTATATATGTATATGTATGTATACATACACACATATATATGTGTATATAATTTCCAAGTAACTTATAGAAATAGATAGCATCACCAATTTGAGTTATACTAGGAATCCTGATTTGGATTTGGCTGGGTAAGCCACACATTATTCTCATTTTCAATTGGCACATTTAATAGCCCTTATTGTCACTGGGAAATTGCTTCCTTTTGAATGACTAGAAAATGAGCTTGAGTTTTTTTCAGTCTGGATTCAGGAAGATGCTAATGTATTCTCTTAAGCACAGAAAGAATACATTTTCCTGGGGTCTAAACGATTGGGTTTCCCTTTTTCAACTACGATTTTATGAAGGCATTTTCCTCAAGCTCACTTTACTTGACTGTGGTTCCTTGCTTTTAAGGGTAACTACACCCACCTCTTGGCCTCCTCCATCCTCAAAGAGAAAAGGCTAGTGCAGATTAAAGAAATACAACTACATGTAAAGAGAGGAGGGAAAATCATCGTTCCTTTCCCTGCCTCTGTATGGTCCTGGGATTATAGCTTATGAAGTACCCCATGTGTCTCCCAACCAGGGGCCCATTATCTACATTTATCTTTTGCACAGGAGGACCCGGGGTCTGAGATGCAATAAGGTTTATCTCAAGGTCACACAGGAAACAAAATGCAGAGCCAGCCCAAGAGACCATCATCCAGATTTTTGTTCTCAAACTGGTTCTCAAATGCGTTAGAATCGACTAGAGGGATGGTGATTGTGAAATTTAGAACTCTAAGGTTCAAGGGTTTCTGATTCAGAAGGTCTGGAAGTGGCAGGAGCCAATCATTTATATTTCTAGGTGCTGTTGCTGCTGGTGGTCTGGGAACCACATGCTGAGGACCACTGGTCTAAGAACATGCTCTAAGCATGTACCCATGCTGTTCACATGTTCCTTATACCAGACCTAGATGAATGTCATAAAATAAAAACAAATATGTAATAAAACTCAGAGGGGACTATTATTAAAATGTCTTTAATCGGGCTGCCTCCCTTCTGACCTCTCACCACGGAGCCTAGAGTTTATCATCATTGCTGCCTTGCTGTACTGTCCTGAGATGGAAGTGTTGACAGTCAGAGGCTGCAGGGAGAGGAGACTGGGTGGGCTTTGTGTTTACAAAATGCATTTCCAGAGAATGATCATTTTAGTCTTTTCTTTTGATTTCATCACATGCTGTTCTCTCAGCAGGCTTTCAGCATCTGGCCTCCACAGGAAACTCCAGCTTGACTCTAAGAGTGAGGTAAGTCTTATTTTTAGCCAGAAAATATTCACCATTGCTAAATGTGTTTGGTTTTGCTTTAGATTTAAATATAGATTTATTTTAAAAGGCAGTGAGGCCAATGGAAAAACAAATAGCCCTGCATGTGTTCAGGAAGAACTGTCTTATTAAAAAGAGAAGTTGGTCAGCTGAAATCAATTTCAAATATTTTTTAGAGCAAGGTACTATGATCTTAGGAAGCCACTTGATTTTAAATTCTTAGACTATTCTAACAATAATGTGCCCTTACTCTGTGCCACATGATGTTCTGACAAATATTTACATTAATTATTAGTGCAAGAGTTGGGATTTAAAAGAAAGAATAGAAAAGAGTGAAAGTGGTCCAGGTAGTGGGGATGGAAGAGTCCAGTGGAGAGCACATATTCTAGGAAGAGAAAATATCATTATAAAGTGGCTGAGAGCTCAGTGCCTGATTTCAGCTACAAGCATCAAGTGCAAGTAGAAACCAGAAGTCAATCACAGAGCTAGGTTGCACATAATAAAAGGGGAGGTCTGCAGTTCACTGAGCTGGGGAATCCAGGAACTCTAGGCATGGGGCTTTGGAATGGTCTCTATCTGCTGCTGAAGCAGAGCTTATTGTCTACTTTCAAGCCCTGTTCTCCTCGATTTCAGAACAAAGTAGGACCTGATCCTAATGACATTTAAATTTTTTTTTCTTTAGGAAGAAAAGACTGACTACCATAGCCCCCAATGGAAGAGTTTGGAGGTGTACAGTTTTTCTTACCTTTTTGTACAGTTTTTCTTGATGCTTGTAAGCAAATAGTTTATGAGTTAAAAATTATTTGAGAAGTCCTTGTGTTAATATTAAAGGACTCAAGGAAAAAATAAAATTTTAATAATTTCAAAAAAATGAAAAATACTAATCAATAACAATATTTTTACAAAGGAAATCCTAGGAAAAATTAGTTTTATCAGAAAATTCTTGCAAATCTTCACAGTATTAATGTCTTCAATCTTACACAATAGGTAACTCCCCTAGTCAATTGAATGAGAAAATGTAAACTTGTTGCCCAAATCAACAAGGACATAATGAAAAAGGAAAGTTGCAAATTGATCTCAATCATTAATATGTATGAATAAAACATAAATGAAATATTAGCAAATAATTCCAACAATGTGCAGCAAATATACATCACACCCAATTTGAGTTTACCTAGGAAATGCAAAGTACATTTAAATTAGAAAATCAATTAGTGTGATTCACAACATTAACAAAATAAAAGAAAAAAATGTGATCATCTAAATAGATTCAGAAAAGTAGTCAATAAAGTTAATGTATATTCATGATTTTTTAAAAAGCACATTATTATCTAGCCAAAAATAGGTTGGAATTTCCTTAGTCTGATGAAGGAAAAAAACTATGATTTGAGGATTTACTAACTATTATTACTAACTCTCTGTTCTTTGTTATATAATCTCATTAGTGGGGGAGGATATCAGTGTGGTCTACAGACAACAATAACAAAAACCCACATTTCTTAGCTGTACTTGTGGCTGATTGTTCATGAAATCAAGGGAAAATATCTTGTCAGACCTCCAAGGAAGCCTCTTAAGAGCAACTGATTCCTTTACTTTCTCCAGCTTCCTTGCCTCCTTCTGACTCCCTAAACAGTTGTTGTGACAGCTGAAACCCAGCAGCCATCTTGGGTCATGAAATGATCTTAAAAGGACAATTCACATAAGGAATGTTAGAGAAAAAAGAATAAAGAGTTACATTTCTGGTGATTTTATGTAGCTGCTATGTTTTTCTTTGATTACTTACCTAGTAGAACCTCAACAAGAAAAACTACTTTCATTTTTGAATTTCCTAAAATAAAATTTGTGATTAATTTGACCTAATACAATTCTAATATAGAATTCAGAGAGAGAGAGAGAGAGAGAGAGAGCACACATCTCTGGAGTGAGCATCATACTTAACAGTTGAATACCAAAATTATTCATTTTAAATATTTAAAGTAGGAATCAAATAAGAATGTCCATTATTTGAACTTCTAATTAATGTTATACTGGGAATTATAGGCAGCTAGTAAGAAAGTAGAAATAAAAATGTAAGATTTTTAAAAAGGAGAACAAAACTGATATTTGGAGATGAGATGATTTCCTATGTGGAAAAGTAAATATTCTACAAATAAGTTGTTAGAATTAAGAAAAATCTTAGTAACATTGCTGAATCTAAAGTCAAGCAAGATAAGTCAATGAAACTTCTATATACTAGGGCAAAGTTGGAAAATTAGAAAAAAAATAGCATAAAAGTATAAGGAACCTATAAATCAATCTAAAAAGTTTCAGAAAAGTTTCTGGGGAAAATTAGAAACTCTTATTGAAGGACATAATAGAAATTGTAACTAATGAAGCATCTTATCATCTACAGAGATAAGAAGGCATAATGCTATGAAGATGATTCTTAATTTGATCTTCAGTTTGATGTTATTCTAATAAAACTTGCAATGGTATTTTATCGATCTAAACCATTCTTTAATATAGATGAAAAAAGAAAAGAACAAGGAGAGACAAGACATTACTAACGATGAAGAACAGCATGAGAAATCCTAGGGGTTAATGCATCCTGACAATTTTGGAAATATAAATAAACAGGGAACATGGAAAAAAATAATATACAAATAAAATAATGTTTTATGATAGAGCTGGCATTTCGCATCAGTTAAATTAACTAAAACTTTCACTGGAACAATTGGTTATTTACGTGGAAGAAAATAAAATTAATTTGAAGTGTGTTCAGGGCTTAAGTGTCAAACTGAACACTTTTAGTGCTTACAGGAGTCGGTAGGGTAAAAGGCATGATATCAGGACAAAGAAATGGTTCCTTTTAAAAAATACAACTCATGAACACGGCCAGAACATTGTAGAAATTTGACATTACAATGAAACACTTTTCCATCAAAAGGTCTTATGAAGACATAAAGAGACAAGTTTACATAGAGAGCCTTTTATGATGTTGGCATATGATGCGCTCAGTTTGGGGTGATTTTGTTGGTTTGTTTTTGTTTTGCTTTTTTTTTTTCCATGCCAGGGATGAAACTCAGGGCTGTACCCATGCTAGGCAAGTTTTCTGTTATACCCCCAGCCTCTAATGGATGTGCTTAGTTTGTAAACCGCCACCAAACTGTACAATTTGAAAAAGTACATCATTATATATACATACTATATTTTGATTTTTAAAACAAGTTCCATCCTATGATGACCTTATAATTCACCCAGGTGGGGACTTGCTCACCTGAGACAACAGGAGTGAGGCACTAGTAGCTGCAATGTGACAGGCAGATTTTCTGTGAAGGGAATAGAACTCCAGGGGCTCTCAGTCCCAGGAGTCATTCCCAAGGTGCCAGGTAGGGGACTGAGCAACCAATTAGCTTTTCACTCCATTTTAAATCATCACCTTCTCATATGTAGTAGAAAAACGTGTGCGTGCAGATTACCTTCAAACCCACTCCTTGTGACAGCCTCCATCCTTAGGCTTCCCATACTGAGTGCTCCTCCTGGCCCCAGCACAGTCCGTGCCACTTTGCGCCAAGCTGACTTTGCCATGGGTTGGAGCACAGGATCCTACGCCTCCTTCACAGGGACTCAAAGGAGGCAGAAGCTGCTGTAAGAGCCCTCAAAGGGCTCTGTTTGTTTGGAGAAGATGAGATTCTTTCCCCCTTATGGTTCCTTTTTTTTTCCTTTGAAAAGATTATCACATAGTTATGTAAACATATCAGGGCTTATTGAAGGCTTAGGCCAAAACTGAAGCAAAATAATGTGAGGGAGAGAACTTAAAACTGTGAGCTAAATGTTGCATATCCCCTAGTCAAAGGGAAAATAGCACCAAATTAAAAAACCCTTCACAGAGAATATGCTTGCGTTGGTACATCCCATGTCCCAGCCTTGCTCTCTTTGTTCTGGGTTTACTTTCTTTTCAGAGTCAGGTCACCTAATGTCAGGTACAAAAATCTTGATCCATCTTTGGGAGACCTCATCCCTTACCCATAGATTGTTAAGAATTACTCAGATCTTCAATTCCTTTCCTCTACAGTTGACTTCTTCCATTCTGAGTGATTCAATCTAGGATACTTCCCTAGAGACTCCTGAAGAACAGTCCAGGTTTTCTTTGTACTCTAGGGCCCCCAGCACAATGCAGGCTCACCCAATTCAGCTACTTTTGAAAGTAGCCCAGCTACTGGGAGTTACAGCTATGCTTTTTTTTTTTAATTATTTTTTCAACTTTTCAGGGGATGAGTGATCATACACACATAGACTTGCACACACGCTGAAAGCCTATACCTCCCTAGAACAAAGATTACCTCTCCAACTCTCTTAATCAATAAAGTTCAAACTCAGAAAGAAGACGATTTCCCAGCTGCTCCATCACCCATGAAGCCACTTCAGTCCACAAAAGAGTTTGCATTCATACCACAGAGAGCACTGTGTATTCAGGCTTTTCATCTTTGACTACTCCGGCTTTCAACCTGTGGTCCACCAGGCCTGCTAGGGACTAAGAAACTGCCAGTTACTGAGTGAGCTATTGTTCCACTGCTCCTGTAAGGACTGAGCTGAAATATCAAAACGACACCTTGAAGGACCCAATTAACTGACACCACACTGTCTTTCCTTGGTCATTGTGTGAATGTGCTACAAACTAGTGATAATGGGAAAGGGAGGCTCAGTCCTAGAATTGACTATATATTTGTTGTTCCCCTTGCCTAGAAAAATGGATCTCAAAGTATGATTTCCAAAACAGTAAGGTAGGTATGACCTGGAGACTCATTAGGACCACTACAGATCTACTCAATTAGAAACTCTAGAGTAGGGACCAGAGATCTATGTTAAAGCCTGACCACCATTGGTCTAAAACATTCTTCTCCCACTTATTTTCAACTCTTCCCAGAAGAATGCACTCCAATTTCACACCCATTTGTGAAGTCTTTTCCAAACCCACAGGCCTGTTCACTAAGTAAAATAGAATTGCTCTGAATTGCTCTGTCCATGGTGTTCTTACAGATTTTCATTATAACACATATCACATTTTCTAAAATAATAAGTTTTCTACCCACATATCATGCATCAAATTGCTTGGATTTCATGATGCCAGTTGCAATACAAAGGTGTCATAGAGGAGGCTTCTTTTGCTGACAATATTTTACGAGGAAGTCATGCAGGTGGAAATCAATCATTGGAGAAAGACAACACAAACACTATCTTGAAATTTTCATGCAAGTCTTTTCTGCTATTCTCACAACTTCAAGATAAACAAGAACCAATAAGGTTATTATTAAGAGTAGGAAGAAACTGATGAGGCAGAAAAGATTAAAAATAAGATCAGTGATTGGTATGAACATTGAGTTGTTGCTTTTTCCTAAGCTTAGACTATTTTGCCATTTCTTAACTGACCAATTTTTGTGTTGTAGCCGTTCACAAGTTTCAGACATCAGGTCAGACATACATTGGGATGTAAATCTTCACCCTAGAAAGAATCATGTGGTTAACAGTTTATGAGCCAGATATGGATGTTTGAGATATACTTGCAAGCAGATTCACATTGTCCCAGTGGCAATGGCTCCTGATTATAGTTAGATACTTTTGGGTACTGCAGAATTTTCTTTCAGTTAACTGAGTGTAATTACAAAATTAGTGCTCTAGTGATCTAAACACAGTTTTTAAAAGTAAAGGCTAAGGATGCAAATTCAGTGAGGATTCCCCTCATTTTCCATTATCTGTGTTGGAAAATCGGAGTTGGATATTTGTAGCCCTATCAGAGATTGCTGCAAATCACATAATGCCTATTTTTTGCTTTGACTTGGGAACAGCTCCATGAAATTCTTTTCATATGCTCGGTCTTTTGTGTAGGGGCCAACTAGACAGATTTTCCTTGCAGACATTGTTTTTGAAATGTTGAGCAAATACTTTTCATGGCTCATCTCCTGATATTTTCGATAAAATATAATGTCTTGTTGGTATTGAAACTCATTACTTTGAAGTTAATTGATATTGAAAGAGAGCAACAACTCTTAATTGATGATGGAAAATAAAGAAAAGGAGCTATAAGATATCCCCCAAATTTTTATAAGTCATCACATAATTTTAGTTATGCTTTTATATGAAGCATACAGTAGAAATAATTTTTTTTCATTACCTTTTCATTTTTTCTACTTATGATTTTCATTATATTATAAATAAATAATTATAGGACATATTCTCATTATGCTGTTTTAACAATTATTAATAAAAATAATGCCTTTCCACTTTGGATAATTAGGAAGTATAAGCATGTAATAAAAAGATAATCATACCTAATCCCACCTTTAAGGGAAAACCCATTATTGGTATTTTTGTGAAGAATTTTCAAGTCATTTATCTATGTATTCATTTAATTAATTTTCAAATTTGGGGTCATAATGCTCTACACAGCTTTAATATTCTTTTATTTAGTTATTATATCTTCAGTATTTATGTTTACTTTTTAAAAAGATTTTGATTCAAGAAAACTTAGATAGATAACACACCTAGCTCAAAGATGTCCAAGAGAAAATGTGAACCACACACATAATTTAAAATTTTCTTAAAATCAAAAGAAAGCTGAAATTAATTTTAATAATATATTTTATTTAACCTAACATATCCCAAAAATGACATATTAAATGTAATTGATACAAAGTATTATTGAGATATTTCACATTCTTTTTATATTTTAAATCTTTGATATATAGTGTATACCGTACATATACAGCACATCTTAAAGCTGACAAGTCACATGTCGGTTGCTTGATCTGACCCGCAGCTGCCCTATAGGACAGTGTAGTTCTATATTGTCTCAATCACACTGTTTTCTTTTGTTTTTCTATTTTATTATAGAAGACAGTGAACAGCATATTAAAACCAGAACACTGAAGAATGTGATTTTCTGTACGTTACTCTTCTATAATTTTTCCCTCACATCATGCTTCCCTATGAGATTCAAAGATAATCTCAATAATCCAGAATTCCCAGTAATCTAGAGGTGCAATCTCCTCAAAGCCCCCCCTACTCTGTTGCTTCATCCCTGCAATTTCCACACTCACCTCAATTCCCAGAAGCCTACAGTTCGGTTCTAGAACTTCCATCCTGAGGTGTCAGGTCAACCCCTCTGTGCCCTTGCTCTGAAGAAATGCCTTTGTCTCTATGCCTGCTGATTTCTTTGAGGTGGTGCTTCCTGACTGTATTTTTGGTTACTATTTTTGTTTGTCTTCTTCCTACACTGGGCACGTTTGTAAACAGTCCTCTTAGGAAGCAGCCTTAAACTGGGGTCTGGGAATCAGAGTTCCCAAAGGCTACATGGGCATATGGACACTGTTAAGAGAATCAAATTTCAAATGCTCAACTTCCATATGTATTTTCATCTAAAATTAACCTGCTTGAGAATGTTTCACACAAATTCTCTTTTCTTATCTCCCTTTAAAATAATATTTGTCAGTGTAATTTTTCTTCAGGCCTTGTTTTGCTGTGTGCCTTGAACAAGTGGAAAAGTCTCCAGTGTGTGCAACAAAGAACATTTCTAAATGTTGGTGCCCATGCTGAGAAAACGAATAAGTAAATGTAAGAAAATGATAGCAAACCATAATAGGTTCAGATGCTTCCCAAGTCTTTGTTTTTCACAATTCACCTAAGCAAGTTATCAGTTACAGACTATTAAAAATAATTTGACAATAGGCCATTATTAAATTCTTGTTGTATAACTTGGAGGATTTATCAAAGAATTGTGACCTCCTTGCAGTAATGTAACTCTTCCTTTGCCAACAGATGCAGGCAAACATGATTTCCTAGCACTTTTATTAAGAAAAATATAGGAATAAAAACAATGCTAAATCTCATGTTTTTAAAAACATAAGTAAAACCCCATATGCATGGAGAAAAATTCCCATTCCCTCTCAACAATTAACTCATTTTTATTAGTTATGTTTTCATAATTATTATATAGATAATTCAATTGTCATAAAAATGTTTAAATTTCAATTTACTTTTGCAGTAGTCACAACAATTGAATTAAAGTGTTTTCCCTATTCAGAACTAATTGTTTTACTATTGCCTTCTTATTTAATACTAACAGCAATCACCTGAGGTATATTGTATGTTTGTCACAGCTATCTATTGCTGAGTAACAAATCGCCCCAAAATTGAGTGGATTGATACACAACAATTTATCATTTCTCACTATTCAGTGGGTCAGGATACAGGCATGTCTCAGCTAGATAGTGCTGGGAGCCATTAGCCAAGTAGGTATGACAATTTCCTTGCCAGCGTACCCCATGTTGCAGTGACATTGAATGTAGGTGACCTTGCTCAAGGACCAGGGCGGATTAGGGTGTTCCGGGTTTATGATAATCGTGTTTAGGGCGTTCCCAGTTTAGGTTCCAGGTTTAAGGTTTAAGATTATTCCTGCTGGGAACAGGGCGTATCCTGCTGCCTGAGTTCCCCTTGAGTTCTCACGGGATTCAGAGTATATTTTGGGAGACAGAAGCCCAGTGGAGGTGGATTTGGGCAGAGAACGTGGATTTCCCCAGAACGTGATTGTAGATGGCTGGTGTGAGTTCGGGTATAAAGAGTTGCTGTTTGAATCTACAAGCTGTGTGGTGGCTCGTGATTGTGTGCCCAGCCAGACTGTGGCATTTGGCGTTCCGTGCGGGGAACTTCTGAAGCTTAGAGGTAAGTGAAATTTCTCACCCTTGAGGAAGAGAAAAAAAATGGATGAACATTTCAAAAAACAATGTGTTATTGTTTTGATTTATTTTGTTTTTATTTCAAGTTGCCTGTTCCTAGAACTTTCTCAGGCAAACCTGGGAAAATGGTTGACTCAAGGTTTGAAGTTATTCGCCTCCGAGCAAGAGAAATTGTTAGAGGAAGGAGGCACCCCAGTGAGACCAAGAACAATTAGGGCATACGTTGATACAATACAAAAATGTAGCCAATGGCTTTTTAAAGATGAGTTATTAAGTATATTAATGAGACCATCATGGTATCCTGTAGAAGGATTTTTCTTCAACAAGAAAGAGATGGCTA
>NW_025999941.1:2553595-2562872 GCF_001458135.2 Marmota marmota marmota | reverse complement strand
GATGGTGTCACCAGTGAGCAATTTTTCCCAAGGAGCCGTCAATTGGCTTGGTGTTGTGGCATTTCTGTATCCTCCTCCCTTCTGCTAGTGATGGTCTAAAATTTGGGGGCCAATGGCTTATGCTGGACCGGTAGTCAGTGACGGGTATGATCCAATTGCAGTGGTATCAACCTAAGACAGGAGGCTGACGCCTAAAGGTCAGTTTTCCGATGACGGGTAAGAACCATATGTTGAATTGGACAACCTACCAGGCACGGTCCTTAAGCCACATTGCTTGTTTAATTAATCAGAAGGGGGGAGATGCTGAGAGCCATTAGCCAAGTAGGTATGACAATTTCCTTGCCAGTGTACCCCATGTTGCAGTGACATTGAATGTAGGTGACCTTGCTCAAGGACCAGGGCGGATTAGGGTGTTCCGGGTTTATGATAATCGTGTTTAGGGCGTTCCCAGTTTAGGTTCCAGGTTTAAGGTTTAAGATTATTCCTGCTGGGAACAGGGCGTATCCTGCTGCCTGAGTTCCCCTTGAGTTCTCACGGGATTCAGAGTATATTTTGGGAGACAGAAGCCCAGTGGAGGTGGATTTGGGCAGAGAACGTGGATTTCCCCAGAACGTGATTGTAGATGGCTGGTGTGAGTTCGGGTATAAAGAGTTGCTGTTTGAATCTACAAGCTGTGTGGTGGCTCGTGATTGTGTGCCCAGCCAGACTGTGGCAAGATAGTTCTGCTACATAGGGATCACTCATTCATCTGGCATCAGCTGGTGGCTAGGCTGAGCTCAGAGATCCAAGAAACCTCCACTTAGAAGTCTGGTACTTCAGTACTCCTCATCACATGAAGTTTCCCCTGTCTCATGGTGTCACCTGAGCTTCTTGATAGCATGACATCTGGGTTTTCAGATTTCTTCAAGTTTATTTCTCAGACTGGCACAGAGTTATTCCCTCTACAATCTTGTGGGAAAGAGAATTTATGAGGCTGGTTTACACTTAGGGGGATGGGATCTGGGATCTCCCTCATGATTGATGGAGCAACATGAGTATATACAGAGAATAGAAAATGATTGCTACTCATTTAGGAGACTAGCTGTTATGAGTGTTCTCATTTTTCATATGAGGAATTGGGTTTCAGAGAGATTAGGTTGAAACATTAATAAATGGCAGTTATGTGAGTAGAATCCAGATTTCACTGATTCCAGAGGCACGTCCTTAATTATTATGCTTTACAGCTTCTAGTAGAGTGGCTTCCATAAATCAATTAACGTGAATTTTTCTCAAAATTGTCTATAAAGTCAAAGGGAGGAATCCTTTTCAAACTCATTCTGAGACCCAGCATACTTTGATACCAAAACCAGACAAGGATAAATAAAAATATAAAACTAGATCAATATCCTTGATGAATATAGATGGGAAAATTGTCATCAAAATTTTAGCAAACTGAATCCAACCACACATCAAAAATATCATGCACAATGATCAAATGGGACTTATCCTAGGGATGCAAGGATGGCTCAACATGTTCAAATCATTACATGTAAGACATCTCAATAGAATAAAGATCTAAACCCATATGATCATCTCAATAGATGCAGAAAAGGCATTGAATAAAACTCAACATTCCTTTCTAAAAAATCTCCACATATTGAATATAGAAAAAAATATACCTCAACATAGTAAAGGCTAGATATGACAAATTCACAAGAAATGTCATATTGAATAAGGAAAAGCTGAAAGTGTTTCCTTTAACATCTAGGAAGATACAGATGTCCATGTTCATCCTCCTTATTCCACAGAGGTAAAAGTCTTAGCCAGGGAAATTAGGCAAGAGAAAGAAATAAAAGGTATGCAAACAAGAAGAAAGGGAGTCAAATTATCCCTGTTTACATATGGCCTGGCTTAAAACCTGAAGATTACATCAAACAATGATTAGAACTGACAAACAAATTCAGTAAAGTTATAGGATACAAAATCAACATACAAAACCTGTAGTTTTATTTATGCACCAATAATACAATTGCTGAGAAAGAAATCAAGAAAGCAATCCCACTCAAAATAGTTTCTAGTAAGAAATAAAATATCTAGAAATAAATTTAATCAAGAAAAGGAATGACCTCTAAAATGTAGGAAAATTACAAATCACTGATGAAAGAAACTGAAGAAGACACATGCTGTATTAGTTAGGCCCTTATCAGTGTGATGGATTAATAATAAAACACCCTGAATAGCCAAAGTAATCTTGAGCAAAAGGAACAAATCTGGAGGTATCTCAATACCTGATCTGAAGATTTTCTACAGGGCTAGAATATATAAGATAGTGTGGTACTAACATAAAAACATTCACACAGACCAGTGGAACTGGACAAAAATCCCAGAAAGAAATCTATGCTTCTAAAGCAAACTGATTCTCAACAAAAACATACATTAGAATAATGTCAACCTCTTCAATAATTAGTGCTGGGATATGGATATTCATGTGCAGAATGATTAACAAATATATGAAAAATTTCAACATTACTTATTAAGGTAATACATATCAAAATACAATGAGATCAACTCACCACAGTCAAAATGCCTATTACCAAAAAGCAAAAAAAAAAAAAAAAAAAAAAAAAAAAAAAANAAAGAAAGAAAGAAAGAAAGAAAGAAAGAAAGAAAGAAAGAAAGAAAGAAAGAAAGAAAGAAAGAAAGAAAGAAAGAAAGAAAGAGAAAGAAAGAAAGGAAGAAAGAAAGAAAAATTTGTTAATCCAGAATATTCAATTTCCAATTTTAAAAATCTTTTTAAAATGAAGGAAGGAAAAAATTTCCAGACAAACATAAATTGAGAACTTCATTACTACCACACATGCAGTACAAAAAAAATATTAAAAGAAAATTTTCAAGCATGAGTCAAATGATTGGATATTCATGAAGAAAAAAGTTACTCATTATCCCTAGGCATATATATATATATATATATATATATATATGTAAATTGATTACAGGTAGATTTTAGAATAATGTAAAAGTCAAGCAAAAATGTCTTTTAAAACATAATGTAGAAGAATATTTTCTTAACTTATTAAATTTCTTAGATTGATATGTTAGACTACTTTGAATTCAAACACTTCTATTCTCTAAAATATATAAAGTAAGTGAAAGCCATCAAATGGAAGAAGTAAGCCACAGTACATTTAGCTGAGGAGTTATCTTCAAGCTGGTATGAAATCTTACAAATATCTTCAAATCAGTAAGAAAAAGCAGATAAGCCAGTAGAAAAATGAACAGCAGGCTTGGTTACTTCACAAAAGAAGGTATCCAAATGGCCAAGAAATATTTTAAAACATGCTCAGTTCTTTAGCTGTCAGTAAGATGCAGCTTAAAAGCAAATGGGACACCACCACAATGTGTGAATGTAAAGGAACCAGCAGTACAAAGTGCTTATAAGGATGTATAACAAGAGGAATTCTCTTCAACTGTTAGAGGATTATAAATGGTATAATTATTTTGGAAGGATGTAATTTTCAATAAATTAAATATACCCACTCTTTGATCTGATAATTCTGATGTACATGTCCAAAAGAAAAGAGTCCATCTTTCTATATAAAAAAATAACTTTTTATAAGAATATCATTGCAGATTTAGTCATCATAGCCCAAGAGAGGAGGCAACCTCAATGTTTATCAACAGTACAACTGGAAAGAAATTAATGATAAATTTATACAATGCAATACTTTACAGCAATGAAAGGAATAAATAGGGCTACATGTGACACCACAGGTGAGTCTCACAACCACAATTTTAGTGATAGAAGCCAGACACAAAGAATATTTAGTCTATGTTTCCATTCATATAAAATTCAACATGAGGCAAAATTAATCTCCAGTGGTAAAGTGTAGATACAAGAAAACATTATAGAAGAGAGGTAGCATCTGGGAGGGGCCAGGAGATATGCTGAGAATGTGCTATTTCTTGATTTGTCATTGTATTCACGTTGTCATAATTCCTTGAAGAGCATACTTAAGATTTATTAACTTTATTGCATGTATTTAGATCTCAATAACAGATATTTTAAAAATAATTTAAAAAAATAGCAAAGTGCAGGGCATATTATGTTCCAAACTTGAGTAAATTTTTAAAGTCACAAAATTGGCAATGACTTCTTGTCCATTTGACCTGAAGTTTCCCTGGGAAACAGGCACTCTGCATTGGATGAGTGTCTGTGGCATAGATGACCTTCTTGGTCGACAGCCCTGTGGAGCCTGAACTGTGAATCAGTTCAGGTTCCATTAGCCTTTGAGGGAGCAGCTCCCAGCAGGCAGCTTCCCTTTGCCCTTTCCTAGCATCTTTTACCTGTTTACTTTATGCTCCCTTCCTGCAGAGAGGTCTCTGGTATTAACAACAAATAAACTGCAGCTGTACCCTACACAAAGGGATGCCTTAGGTAATCCCTTTGTGATGAATCATCTGATTTTTTATTAATTCTTGTCCTTTTGATTTCAAGGGAAGGCAGAGGGCACTGCCTGAGATCCTACCAGTGATGAATACTTTTTGCTGTTTACTTGCCAATAATGGAGGGGTTTGACTTTTCTAAAGTATATGGTAATTTTAATCACGGTAGTGCTCAAATAGCACAGCATCTTACAAAACATTTTTATATGCATTATCTCATTTGTTCTTCATAATAGTCCTTTCAAGGAAAGTGGGGCAGACATTATTATCTCCATTATATTCAGGAGGAAACTGAGTTCCAGAGACATCTTGCAAAATAATCACTTTATTTCAGATGAATACAGGAAGGTGAACTTTAATATCACTGTCTGAGTTTGAATTTTCTCAGAGGCAGAGTCTAAGCCAAAGATTCAAGTGCAAGGAATTTCTTTGGGAGAAGAAAGTACCAGAAAAGGAAGGGAGAAGTGAGACAAGGAAGGGAAAACCAATCAACAAAAGGGTATATTATCAAAAATTTCCACTGTGGGCTACTGGAATTTAATCCTTCTGTGGAAACCAAAGTTATACATACATCTAAGAATTATCCCACCCACAGAGCAAAGGAGCTCAGAGCTGGGGTATATATTCACTCACACAGAGGCCATTAACTTCCTTTCACTTATGACTTGTTTGATGGACAAAGATTTTGAAGACCAAAAGCATCCTCAATTAAAAAGATGCAAGGGTCTGGCAATTGGAAGTTAGGCCCAAGAACACTGTAGTGTGATGATAATGTGCAGGGGATTAACAAGTCTGCTAGCTCCACTTGATTAGTGAGTGTTATCTTCTTGTCATTTGTGTTAGTCTTCCCTGCATTTATTCCCTGATTCTTTCTTCTTGTGCAAGAGCTCCCCATTACTGTGGGGACCAAAGGGGAAGCATGTGACTTGAACAGGTCCAATGAGAATTATGTACTTTTTCTGGATTCCTGGGGGGAAATTTATCGCTTTATCCTGATAAATGTGGAAAAAGAAGCTTGTAGTCCTAGCAGCTGCTGGGAGTCTCCTTGGTATTACAGAGAACTAACTTGAAGATAAAGCCGACAAGGTCAATCAAAGGGTGTAAACACAGAAAGCACTTCATAAATGGTAGTATAATTCCCTAGCTCTAGGCTTAGTTGAATCAATCTGAAAACTTGGACTTTAAGTAAAATGATTTTTTTTTGTATTTAGTTATGTGAGTTATTTACTTACAACAAAGAGTCTGATGTGAAATATATATATCTAATATAAAACATCTTCCATTGCAATCATCAACATTATTTTATATACTACTGAGAAAAAAAATGCTTTCAACAGCATCAATGCTTTATAATGTCTTAGGTTTTTAAAATTTTATAGTTTCTGAAAGATAACTGTTAGACTTTTTTTATTGTAGATTTTTTTATATTTAACTTTTAATAGCATTCATTAAAAAGGGAACATGAATGAGAATAAAATAAACTAGTTAAGATAATCCTTCACCACGTTCTCATTTAGAACCCACTTATTCTCAGATCATCTCAACCATCATCATTACCCATTCTCACCAGATATGCCCCTTTTGAACACAGCTTTTCTTAAATGGCTGAGTTATCTCTGCAATCTTCTAGGCTTTCACACCTGCCAGTTTTGAAGCTTACAATTTTTTGTATGTGATAGGAAATCCTTTAGCATATATTATTAGTAATTCAACCTAACATGACCTCATCTACTGTGGATTTCTTTCTTGAGTCTCATAGAGCATTTGGTTGCAGGTTTGCAAGAAAATGTGAAAGGGGTTTGTTCTTCCTATGGAAATATTTGACTTACAAAGAGCAAATTTATAACCCACTGCCTTCTTCCATTGCCTTTCTTGGTACATAATAACTTTTCATCTTTAAATCAAACTGCAATCTGCAAAAAAGCAGCAATGGTATTCAATATGCATCATATATTTTAATAATGTTTAAAACTCAAGTGATGTCATAACAATCAGCTATGATCAAGTTTCAGTCACACACAGGTAATGATAACTAAGTCATTGTTAATTGGCTGAAAGTCATTGTAAGAAGATGAGCGTTTCACACATGACAACTTCAGAACTATCTGGAAATATTTACATTTTAAAAAAGATGAAATATGTTATTATATATTCAGTAATACAGTATCAAGTCCTCTCTACTAATCTAGTCTTTTAATACACTGTATGCTTAATTTCAATAGTTTGTCTTCTTCCATTTCATTGTTATAGTTAGGATTCTTTTCAGAATTTTTATTGTTTGTATATTTTGTTATATTTCTTTTGATTCTTTGAAACAGAAGAGTTTGATAGATATTGTATGATCCAATTATTTTTAAAAATAGTATAAAATAAGATCTGAATAAATGGAAATGAACACTCAATTGCTGGGTAGGAAGAGTTAATAATATACCAAAGTAAATATTCAGTAGATAAATTTGAGTATCCAAAAATATTTTCCATGGATATGAATCAGTTAATTATGTAATTCTTCTGGAAGGACAATGCAAAAGTAACTTTTCTCCCCCTTTTTAAGCAAAATTTAAAAAAAGGATAACTTTCTCTAAAAGATTTAAAATGTTCTGCAAGAATTTTTTTATTGGTTGCTCAAAACATTACAATGATCTTGACATATCATATTTCATACATTTGATTCAAGTGGGGTATGAATTCTTATTTTTACCACGTGTACAGATTGCAGGATCACATTGGTTATACATCCACGTTTATACTATTGCCATACTAGTGTCTGTTGTATTCTGCTGCCTTTCCTATCCCCTTCCTATCCCCCCTCCCCTCCCCTCCCCACCCATCATCTCTCTCTACCCCACCTACTGTAATTCATTTCTCTCTTTTTCTTTTTTTTCTTCCCCCTTTCCCCTCACATCCTCTTCTATGTAATTTTGTATAACAATGAGGGTCTCCTTCCATCTTCCATGCAATTCCCCTTCTCTCTCCCATTCCCTCCCACCTCTCGTCCCTGCTTAATGGTGATCTTCTTCTCAGTCTGCAAGAAAATTTTAATGAGGGCAGTGTAGGTTGGCATTGGTATGACAAAACAAATGGAGTAGCCTAGAAGGTGCAAATCCATAAACTTATGCAGAAAATTAATGCAGATTTAAAATGGCTTTGAAATTGGTTTGGGGGGTGAGTTTTGCAAAATGACATTGAAGCAAATGATTATCAATTTGTGGCCTGTGTGACTCAAAATTTAAGAATTATAAATAAAACAATACATGGATAACATCATGTAGATATTTGGAGGATTTAAAGTTTTGTTATAATTTGGTGGGTAAACTCCATTTATAAAATGCATGAAACCCAGAAGAAATTAAGAATGCATATTTAAAAACCATGATGGGTATTTTAAAAATATATGTGCAGAGAAGCCTTTATAAAGAAAGTTCCTGGTTAAGTGACATATTGGAAGAAAATATAGGCATGTTTGTATAACAATGTAACAACTAATATTCCAAATATATCCAAAGTATAAAAAGTATGTCTGCAGTACAATAAGAAAACAATTTAATTTTGCATGATGAAATTTTGTGATTAAGAATGCATTCGAGGGGCTGGGGATGTGGCTCAAGCGGTAGCGCATTTGCCTGGCATGTGTGCGGCCCGGGTTCAATCCCCAGCACCACATACAAACAAAGATGTTGTGTCCGCCGAAAACTAAGAAAATAAATATTAAAATTCTTTCAAAAAAAATGTTAAAAAAAAAAAAAAAAAAGAATGCATTCGAAAAATGAAACACATTATGCTTTCATACCAAGAATAAAATAGATTTATTTAACTTGGGATGATCAGGTCATAAATGCATATATCTGTGTGTGTGTATGTGTGTGTATATACAGATGTAGATTACACAATATGCAAATTGTGAGTCTGCTATTGAAAATTGTATGTATTTTAATCATATATATCAGTGGTAGCACTGGTTGTATCAGGGAAATGTGAATAGAGTGATTTTATTTTCTCTTCTTTAATGAGCAGTATTTTCTGGATATCTAACAAAAAACAAACCATCAACTGTTACCCAAACTAAAAGTTTCCTAAATGTACTATGGGTGTTAATTTTTCTTCTTTGAACTTTTCTTTGTTTTCCAAATTTGCTTATATTTATTTGTCAGGATAAGTTATGTCATACTTTAACACAAACTGGCCCCAAATTTTCAGTAGCTGTGCACATTAAAGTGCACCTATGATTTCTGCTTTTTGTTTTTTGGTTCTCAACCAGCTAAATGGGCCTCTGTAGTTCACCTGAGATGAAAGGAAGACCATATTTATTCTAGGAACAATGAAAGTCTCTGCTACCACGTGTCCTTCTGGGAAATAAACATTCTTTGTTAACTTCTCTCCATCCAGCAGGCCATCAGTCTTCCCTAAAAGTGATAACCTGATGTCACAGGCAGTCACTGACTGCATCCAGCTCAAAATCCAAGCTGTGCTGCAGTTGCTCCCTCAGATTGAGTTGTAGTTCCTTTGGCCCAAGTATCTATGAATTAGGAAGCAATTGCCTTCTCCTCCCTCACTCAGTATACAGTGGTGGAGAAAGAAAAGGATGACCTCAATGAAGCTTCCCAGCAGAAAGAGAAGGAACGGAGACACATGGCCTGCACCAGCTGGCAGCAATTCTGAAATTCTGCTTAACACTCTCCCTTGCGAGTACCTTGTCAGGCACTGACTCAGCTCTCAGCTCTCAGGGAGAGGTCCCTGGGCTACTACTTCTCATGACTCCTGCAGCCTTCTAGGAGTTTGTTTCTCTGGCATTGCTTGCTTCCCCCCCCCCCCCCACTAATTTAAACTAACGCAATGTGCTTGGCTTTTTGGGGTT
>NW_025999941.1:2487657-2553570 GCF_001458135.2 Marmota marmota marmota | reverse complement strand
CCCCCCCCCCCCTATTTTAACTAAAGAAAGTGCTCTTTGGGGTTTTATAGCTTTCCCTTCTCAGCCTGCTTCTTGCTTGTGGAAATGAAATTTTGGAGACCTAAGGATTATTGTTTTGTGCAATCATGATTATTTGTGGATCAAACTCATGTTTTATAAAGGTAAAACTTGATTTTTAAAATGCAAGAATCTTTGCCTTTATTTGCTTGCAGTTTTATGAGTATGTTGTACCACCACCCAGATTTGGTATATTTCTTTATTTTCTTGTCCTATATCTTTCTTGTTTCACTTGCTGCTAGATATCTTAGGTTGTTAGGACAATAGTCATAAAGCATATGCTTAATCTGATCTTTGTCCTGATTATTTTAACAGCTGCCCAATTTGCATTTATTGAAAAGAGCCTTCTTAATTCCTCTTTTTTAGGCTAGCATATAGAATCAGTTCTTTTCTTCCAAACTTATAAAGCCTTGAATTTCTGGACCCTCTTTATTTCTTCTAATTTTTATTTACACTTGAGACTGTTTTTCAAAATCTTATTTTCTTCTCTTATTGCCAAAGGTAGCCCATGGCACTACCTCATGCTACCAAGTTTTACTGTTTTACCACAGTGTGAGGTGGATCCTCATCCTTCCAGCTTCTGGATTTACCTTTTCACTTGCTGTTGCACACCTGTTAAGCTAACACTACATATGTTATGGTTTTCTCTTTCTTTCTTGTTTTTATAGCAGCTCTAAGTTAGAGTATCATTATTTTTATTGGTGTTTATAATTAGTTAAAGCTAAACTAAGAAATAAATCCTAAATGTCAGTGGCTTCACTCAACGAAGATTCATTATTCACAAGTATGTACATCCTTTTTTCCTGTTGCTAGCTAGTGACTCCCTTGCTTAGCAGATCTCTGTGCAGATCATCTGATAGTTTTAATCTTATGATGAGGATTCTGGTTTACAGAAGAAGGGGAAGAAGGGTACCACCATTAGCCTATGACATAGCCATGTCAACTAAAAGGGAACTAGGAATTGTGAAGAATGCACATAAGTATATGGTGAGATTAATTGTCTCTGTCACAAGATATTATGAGTATTTAATACTGCATTGAAAAATAATTAAATGCACTTCATGTAGGCTATTAACTCCCCTCCCAAGAAATACATAGGAATATTTTTTTCAGCAATCATAACAATTAAGGAGAAAGTTTAAAAAATGTATTCCAAACCAATAAAAATAATATAATATCATATCTTCTTTGTATTCAGATGGTTTTCCTATGTCAGAAACATTATACTCAGTTGATAATTATATTGGAAATATATTTAGTTATCTTTACCTTATAAATTTTTGTATCAGTGACATTATAAACATTATCGCAAATCTTTTTTTTTTTTTTTTTAGTGTAGATGGACACAACACAATACCTTTATTTATTTTTTTATGTGGTGCTGAGGATCGAACCCGGGTCCCACCCGTGCTAGGCGAGTGCTCCACCGCTGAGCCACAATCCCAGCCCCATATTTGCAAATCTTAACAAGAGAATTATTTTAAATTATGATATCAACTTTATCCTAGTATTATCACAAAATACTTGGAAATTATGTAAATAAAAAAAAACAAGAAAACTATAAAAAATAATCATAATCCTGCCTCCTATTGATACCTATTGTTAACATTTACATATATTTTCTTTAAGTCTTCACACTCACATTTCATGTTATAGGATATTGTAAATATTTTTTGATATATTTTCTTTTGCTAAATATTTAACATAGTATTTTCTCATACCATTCAAAATTATATGTAAACATCATTTAATAGCTATCAATCAACCATATGGTATGTGCCATAATTTATATAATTATATTCTATTTTTTGGACAGCCAGGTTTCTTTCCAATTTTCTAAATTATAAGTTATAGGAAATGAATATATTTGCACATAAATCTTTGTACTTCCAAGTGTTTCATTAGTATAAATTTGAAGGAGTGCAATTACTTGATCAAAGAATATACATATTCAGAAGTTTAGTAAATATTGGCAAATTTACTTCCAGAAATGTACTAATTTGTACTCCTACTATTAGTGTATAAATAGGTCCATATTACCAAACTTTTATTAGAACTAATATATATACACACACACACATACACACACACATATATATACACACATATATATGTGTATACATACACACACATACATGATATATATATACATATATATACTATATATATATATATTATAGGTATATATATAGTATATCTTTGTTAATTTCAAAGAAGTGAAAATATTACCTTTTTGCTCTACTCTAAGCATGTTATTATTATTATTATTATTTTAGTTGTTGATAGACCTTTATTTACTTATTTATATGTGGTGCTGAGAATCTAATTCAGTGCCTCACATATGCCAGGCAAGCGCTCTACTGCTAAGCCACAACTCCAGCATGAAGCATATTATTTTTTGAAGTAATTATTTTCATTTAATGGAAAGTGATTTTCATAAAATAAAACAAGTAGAATTTAAGGTTACATTTGGTAACTTTAGACAAATTCATGTATGACCGAGCAACTGCTACCCCAGTGAAGATACAAAATATTTTAATCATTACACAAAGTTCTGCTCACTTGAAATTAATCCTTCTCTATAACTAAATAGGATTTTGATTTCATAATTTTGAAAAAATCAAGTTTATCAAAGTATAATTTACATAAAGTAAAATATGACTATTTTAAGTACATAGACAAATGAGCTTTAATAAATTATGTCAAACATCCCAATCAAGATAAAAAGCATTTCTATCACATCAAAATTTCCTTCCCTATGTTATTAATCCCCTCCATATCAGCCTTAGACAAATACCAATCTATTTTATTTCTAGAATTTTGCATAAACAGAATATCATATTAATATATATATATATATATATATATATATACACACACACACACACACACACACACACACACTATTATGTGTATTATTTTGTTTCTGTCTTCTTTATGTAAAATATTTCTGAGGCTTATTCATATTGTCATATTTAGCAGTTCATTCTTTATCATTGCTAGGTAGATTGATACTACATGAGTATTATATTCTACCTATTTCCTTGTTGATGAACTTTAGGTTGTTTTCCAGTTTGGAATTTTTATGATTACAGTTGCTATGAGAATTGAGTATGAGATTTTATGTAGACATACTGTGTTAGTCAGCTTGACAATTCTGTGGCCCAAATACCTGACAAGAACAATATACAGGAGGAAAAGTTAATTTTGGATCAGGTTTCTGAGGTTTAATCCAGGGTGCATTGACTCCATTGCTCCTGGCCTGAGGTGAGGCAGAACATCATGGTGGAAGGGTGTGGTAGAGAAGTGCTGCTCACCTCATGGCTGCCCAGAAGCCGGGGAGGGGGTGTGTGAAGGAAGAGATCACAGGGAAGATGTACCCTTTCAAGGCATGTCTCCAGTGGTCTACCTCCTCCATCCAGCCCCACCTGCCTACTGTTACCAGTTAGTCTGTTCAAACTATGATGTACCAATTAGGTTACAGCTCTCACAATCTAATCATTCTCCTTCTAAATATGACTGCATTAGCACAGGAGCTTTGGGGAACACCTCATATCCAAACCATAATACATACCTTTTATTTCTGTTAGATAAACACTTTGGATTAGAATAGACATTTCATGTAATAATCATATCCTTAACTTGAACATTACTGCAAAACTGGCTTCCAAAGAGATTCCACATTCTCACTAAAATGTATGAGACTGTTGGTCACTCTACTTCCTTGCCAATATGTGGTGTTCCTTTTAAAAGTTCTAGCCATTCTAGTGCCTCTCTCTCTCTCTCTCTCTCTCTCTCCTGATTGTAAGTTGGGTTGTCTTATTATTGATTCATAAAAGTTCTTTTTTATCTTTGTTGGATACTTTTCTCTGACAGTGTGTTGCATTCTTTTTTTTCCAGTTGGTGTTTTCCAATTTTCTTTTCATAGTAATGTCTTTCAAAGAGCAGCTTCTTTTTTACTTTGATTATGTCCAGTTGTTATGGTTAGAATATGAGGTGCACCCAAAAAGTACATGTGTGAGACAATGTGAGTAAGTTTAGAAGTAAAAGCATTAGGTTATGAGAGTCTTGACCCAGCTAGATTAACTCAGCTATAACTGTAGGCAGGTAAGCTGTGGCTGGAGGAAGTGGGTCACTGAGGGTGTGCCTTTGGAATTTATATTTTGGAACTCTCTCTGCTTCCTGATTGCCATGTCCTGAGCTGCTTTCCTCCTTCACATCCTTCCACCATGACATTCTACCTTCCCTCCAGCACAGAACAATGGAGCAGGCCTTCTGTGGACTGAGACCTCTGAAACTATGAGCCCCAGGTAAACTTTTCCTCATCTACATTGTACTTGTCAGGTATTTTGGCCACAGTGATACAAATGCAAAAGCTGACTAAACACCAGTTTACAAGTTTTACTTACATGATTGGTGCTTTTTGTAACCTACCTAATAAATCTTTAGGAATCTTTTTTTTTATTCCATATTAACAAATATGTCTTCTTGTCACCTTCTAGAATTTTGTAGATTTAGCTTTTATGTTTAGATCTATGGTCCATATTACATTAACTTTTATATATGGTGTTAGATAAGGGTCAAGACTCATTTTTCCCCCCACAAACTGATTTCCAGTTATTTCAGCATTGTTAGTTAAAAAAGTTATAATTTTCCCAGTTAATACTTATATGTATTTATTAAAATTCAATTAACCTTATATAAGTAGAACTATTTCAGTTGTCTTTATTTTATCTCCTTCACTTATATGTTTGTTGTGTACTAATATCATACAGAATTAACTATTGGAACCATATAATTTTAGGAAGATCAGAGTGATGGGTTAATCTATCCATATATGGATAAGTAAAATTTAAAAGAACCTGAATAACTAATGTGAAGGAATCCCCAATATGTAAAGAATTGCATTTTAAACAAAAGTTAATTTAGGATCCCCAAAATTTATATTTAGGATGCAAAATGGTGGCTGCAAGATTTTTTTTTCTACTTAGTGAAAATCTATTATAGTTCACTGTTTTAGGAATGTATATTTAAAAACTGGAAGGAATCTCAAATACCATGTAGTTCAGCATTTCTCGAACTGCAATATGCATAGATTAGGAAAGTATATAGTTCCCAATAATCAGGCATCTTCCACTGCTTACACATTTTTAGCTTTACTTCCACTTGCAATATTACTATTTCATATAATCTCTTTTATAACATAAATAATTTATATAATGCAAAAATTAAAGTATATTTTAATCACTACTGAAATGGGGAGATATTTTTTCTAGTATGTGTTTTCATAATAGGTGATTATTAAAATGAAACAATGTCATCTTGGTAACAAAGTAAAATCATCCCATAGGCAATGCATAGCATTGCAGTCTGAGACATGCTTCTCTAGAGGCCTGTAAAACTGTGCTCTGTATCTTTAGGGGAATTTCCTCAACAAAAGAAATGGTGTTGAATTGAGTCAGTTAAGTTTCATTTTTAGTGACAAAGATTTTGAATATTTATAACATGACCTATTTGTTCTAAGTGCTCAAGACTAGGACTCTGTAGTCTCCTGATTCTAAGGCCAGTGATTTTTTAATTATTCTTGCGTTCAGGAGCCTCTTTTCTCTGTTACTTTCTAAAACATGTGTGTACAAATAATTTCACATAGTTTCTATAAAAATGGAGCCATTATTCACATTAATATAATAGTGAAGGAAGAGCCCAATTAGCAAGTCAGACTATGCTTTTGAGTTTGGTGAATTTATAATACATAGAAAGCAGTAAGTTTTGGGATTAATTTCTGCCTCAGAAAGTAATTAAATAACACTTAAAATGCTGCAAATGAGAAAATAAATTTTCAATGTGATTATTAGCTTTTAATAATTTAGATTATAATAGAATTTCTGTTTTTTCCTGAGTACAATTAATATAAGTACTATTTATTCTCTGAATATAATAACACATTATACAATTATACATTTTTTAAAAGTAAGCTATTCAAATGCTTTTTAAAAAGAACCTGATCTTTAAAAAATAAGAAAGGGAAGAGACGAGATTTTAACTATTCTTCTCCACAAAATTCTTCCACATGTGCTTAAATAAGCATTTAACAGCAATTAAAATAAAATCCCTAGATGTTCCTGTTTTGTTGCCTTTGGCAGGGAAGAATGAGTAAGCTTACAAAATGCTATCTAGGGAAGTGTTTAACTGTTGAAATTTGAACTTAATATAAAGAAGAGGCAGTGTGAGCTTGTCAAGCAGCAAAAATACTCTCCATTTCCCAAACTGAAGTAAACCCACACTTCTGCACCACACTTGACAGAAGCAAATACCACACTGAACCACAGCACCTGCTGCTAGATCACAAAGTACTTGGATCCATCCACCCATCCATCCATCCATTCACTCACTCACTCGCTCGCTCGCTCATTCAGTCATTCTTCATAGGACCAATCACATTTGTGTGGTATGGAACTCATTTTGTGAAATATTTTAATTTAGAATTCTTTTGTACATTAAGCAAGTCATGATAATATAATTAATACTTTTTATATGAGGATTGAACCCATTGCCTCACACATTCCAGGCAAGTGCTCTACCACTGAGCTACAACTCCAGCCCAGTATTAAGTATTTTTAATGAAAATAATAAGCCATTTGGGCTTCACCCTATTCTAAGGAATCTTAGCATTTTATGCCTTATTTCTTCACCTCTAATTGCCTACCTCCAAACACTGTGACTAAACATGACATTAAATAGTTGAAAAGAAGCAAAAGACTACTGAAAAGCTAACTACAAATTATATCATTTAAACTGATAATTTATGTTCTTGGGAAACAACCTCTCCGTAGCCTCTCCCTTGTAGTGTGAAAATGTTGACTTTTTTAGTTAAAAAAAAATCCACAGGTTTTAAGGTATGAAATTAGAATGACTTCATTATTTCAGAAACTTCATTACTTTTAAGTATTTCATTTTTTCTTTTTGATTAAAACTCACATGTAAATTCATTTTTCTTTAATGTTCCCAAGAGAGATTTTTGTTATGTGTATCTCTTAGAAAGAATAAAATAAAGTTGCATATAGAATCAGGTAGTTGTGTCATAAGGTAATCAATTAATGTACACATAAAATATTCTGAGCTATGGGCTAGGGATATAGTTTAGGGGTAGAGCACTTGCCCAGCATACATGAGACCCTAAATTCAATAACTAGTACCAAGACAAAAAGTTACAAGCTTTATATTCTTGTTCTAATTATAATCTATGTGCAAAAATTAGAGTTCACAGAACTTTCCATCTGTTTTCTCTTACATCAGCAATTCACAATGGAAATATTTCTTAAAGTAAACACAGGTCATTCTTTTCTAATTTGTCCCAGTATTTAAAAATACTCCAGTGTTGGAGCTTCTAAATTTCTGTAATACATACTATGGCTTATCTGGGTTTTCATATTATTTCAGGCAGATTTGCTATGCACACTGCCTTTAAAATCTGGTTGCCATCCTTAATGTACAATCCATATTTACTAGTCATTTAGTAGGTATGGCAATCAGTACCTTGTGAAATGGTCAAGAACACAAACATAAGTAGAAAGTCAAAAGTAAACCACAAGTTATACAATAATTTCAGATGGTTTTATAAACTGACACTGTAGGTGTTCTGCAACTCACTAAAAAAATGTCACATTCTCTATTTCATCTTACTTCTCAAATTTTGCTAACCTCAAGGCAGCCTGAGTGCCCCCTTTCCGGGGAGAATAAACCAAAGTAGCCACCAAAACTTTGAAAAATTTAAAAATACCTTTATTACAGAAGAAATACATCAGTATACTTAAACATGAAAATAAAAGTTCTGGAAGATGTGTCTTGTTTATCTTGTGACTTTAGAAATAACTTTCCCACACTCCATGAATCCCACAGACACTTCGGTTTGAGAAGATTTGAAGGTGGTCTACAAAAGATGAACTGCCATGAATATTTTATCATAAGCGTTAACACCTCAAAAGAAAAGAAGGGAGTTAATCTTGCAAGACTACATTAGGAACTGAGTATCAAGTGCACTATGTTAATAATTTGAAAAATATTGATCCAGGAAGGAGCAGCTGGTACAAAGGCAGAGTCATCAGGGTATTTAGGTAAGACAATTAAGGTTTAAGTGCCCTCTCTTAAATTGGCTGTTTGACCTTATAAAAGTCACTTTCTTTCTCAGTGTATTACCCTTCCTCTGCTAGAATGACTGTGCAGTCTTTGCGGTCTTCTCTAGTTTTGCCTTTTTATAATTCTAAAATATACTGAATTTCTTGTCACTTTACTGCACTCCAATTTGAATAAATGAACACAGTAGAGTGACAGTGGTCCCTTAGTGCCAAGCTCACCTCCACAAATACTTAACAGCAGTATAATTTAAAAATGGATTTTCACTGCCTGCTATTTTGAGATTGCTGCAAAGGGAAGGAACTAGCATTTATTGACCTATTACAATGTGCCAGCCCCTGCATATTCACCAATAAAAAGAGAAATGACCCAATACCAGTCCTTCCAATCTATTTGGAAATAAAGTTTGTAGAGTGGAAATGTGTAAGAAACATTCCCAAACTGAGCAGCTACAAAGGAAAACGTTAATCTTCAAGATTTAAGTCACTTCAAGTTATAGTAATGGCCAGAGGTGGAAAAGAATTAAGAGTGTAAGATTTTTTAGAGAAGGTGAATTTTGAACAGAATCTGGGAGAAGATGGTAGTTAAATGATAGAAAGAAGAAAGAGAAAGCCAGATATAATGAATAACATAGCTGAAGTGGACCTGTCATTCAAAGATTTTGAGTGAAGTATTACATTGAAGATGCTGGAACGCAGAGGCCCTAGCTAAGTTCTCCTGACAACCTACACAGCCTTCTGCCACCAGATACAGAAGACAAATCTATATTGAAAATCCACAAAGATCAGAGGTCTAGGTTGGGTACTGTGAAAGATACAAAGCATCTAAAATACAAACCCTGCCTCTAAGGCAGCTCTGATCTCTTAGAAAAGCCAGGATATGTGACAGTGAAAGATAATGAATCCTACATTTTACAGAAAGAACTCAAGACATCAAAGGAACCATGTCTTTATATTGCATGAGATATTACCAAATACAGTTTGCATAGTGCTACTGGAACTCAGAAAAGAGAGAGATCACAGAGCTAGTACTCTGGGATAAGTGAAAAGAAGTGGATAGCATGATGTCTGACCACCAGGAACTTACATTTTCTAAACAGCTCCTTCATCAACACTCAGAACTGTTCAACCTCCCTTCCCTTTATTTCTGTTTTCTGCTAGCTGAGTGATGACGGCATTGCCATTTACATCAGCACCGAGTATCTATTCTCATCTTCTGCTAAAACATTGGGTTTAAATACATACAAAGGAGCAGCAGGAGACTTGGAAAAGACTGACTTTATATGTATGTTGTTATTTTTTTTTTCCTTCTGTGAACATCTAAAAACAGAAACCCGGATAGAGTCTAGGGAAGAGAAGGAGAGTCTAAGAGTCACTTTTTTCCTCTTGAATGTTCTAGGAAACTTTCTGAATTGTCTCTATGTGTGTGAGCAGGAGGATACAGGGTTTTTTTCAAGTCTTCAATGGGTAGCAAAGATTGTTGCTGGGATCAAATTTCACATGTAAAGAAATAGCTCCAAAGCTTTTTTTGAAATTTTCTTCCTGAATATGGATCATTTTCTATTAAAATCAAAGACACCTTAAAAATGTGAAGCTACTCTTCCTTCCTTTTTTCCCCCTATTCGAATCCCAGAGACAGTAAGTGATTTGCTCCAGGTCCTGGAATTGGTTGAGAATAAACTTGGAGTGGAACTTGAGTTTTTGATGTGTAGTATTTGGCTCTTTTGATAAACCAATGGATGAGTTCCTCTAGTGCTGCAGTCTGGCTGGGCACAAAATAACCGAGTCACCACAAAGCCTTGTAGATTCAAACAGCAACTCTTTATTCCCGAACTCTCACCGACACTCTACACACACTTTCTGGGAAAATACACTCCCTCCACCGGGCTCTGCGTACCAATACTCTTAGAACTCAACAGGAACTCCAAAGGAGCGGGCGCCTGAGGCAGCAGGATACGCCCTAATCCTGGAGCCGCCCTATTCCCAGCAGGATCCACCCTAAACCTGGAGCCACCCTAATCCCTGAGCAGGGTCACATTTCAACCCAAAATGCCATGTGTCATTCCTACTTGGCTATGGCTCTCAGCATCTTAGAATTCAGTACCATTAAAGATATTGATCAATGACATGTCTATTTCTTACCAGGATGTATTTTGGCCTCTCTTAAGACAGAGCTTAATTTAAATATTTGGACCAGTAAACCATATTCTTTGCGCCATACATTTCCCCTACCTTCATACAGTTTCTGATTCGTCCCATTTTTTCATTGTAATTTTGGATTTCATTATTTAAAAAATACATATTCATTGTTAAACAATTCAAAAACATGTCAGTCTATGTTCTCATCATCCCACCACTCCTGTTAATTTACTTGAACTCCGTTTCTGTATGTAAGTTTTAATTTTCAGCAACCTAGAAATAGTTTAAAAAGTAGAAAGAAAAAAATCCTATGAATAAATGTATTTTATCAACCAGAACTTGCATCAACTCACTTTTCACAAATATCCACTCAGCTATTGATATGCTTAGTCATTTAGCTTAACAGGCATCCAATAAAAATGGGAACTTTATAAAAATATTTACATCATAAAGAGATGGAAAAGCTAGTATGGAACAGGGGTGTAGGATCTTGAACTCATAGTGAATACTTACAGGTTTAAGAAAGATGCTCTAACCCAGAAGTTCTGTGATTTAATTTCATTAATAGGAAGTATCTGTGCATTCAATAATTTGAATGGGCACATTTGGATCTCATGCAATGCCTTCCCTCACTTTCTGCATGCAAATGATCAATCCAACAGTGTGGGGAAACATCCTCAGAATTTCTTTTAAGTTCAGATTTGGGTGACTTAAAAATCTAAAATATATTGTATTCCTCCCCTTCATCCCCACATCTACCTTCAGGAGATCAATCAAACATGAAAAGAAGAGATTGGATAACAAAGGGAATTGTAATGAAAGAGCCACAAAGTCAATGTTGACATTTGCTCTAGAGGAAGACCTGCTATACACTAATTTCATTCATCCATTCCTTCTTTCTCATTCACCAAATGCTATTTAGTACATCCTATGTACTAGATAACCTTAAATAAAAGTTTGGACTGGACAATAAAACAAATGTAGCTTAGAATGTAGCACAAGAGACAGACAGAAAATGATTATTTAAATGATAGCAATAATAATTTTAACTAACATGCTTTTTTTAAAAAAAAAATATGTGCTTCCAATACGCCAGAAACTATGTTTGCTCCTGAAAGTACCATGGTAAGCAAGTGGTGACTACAGTGCAAATCACTTTGTCCATGTTGTCTCATTAATCACTCACAGCTGCTCAGTGAAATGGGTGGTTTTTATAATCCCCATGAAACCCAGAAAAGACAAGTAATTTGCCTGAAACTTCACAGGCAAAACCATGTCAGATGATATGTAACTACTATGACAAGAAATGCCTTCATTTCAAGGGGTATCCAAATTAGGCCCGAGTGGAAATATAAAGGCCACAGTTGAGTGCTGTCCATCAGAAGCTTAGTAGAGAAGGCTGAGGTTCAGGTAAAGGTGTGGAAATCATTTTCATAGAGGAGATATTTAAAATATGAAAGAGTTGAGATGGACACAATCAGTGATACAGTTTATAGAATCTTGAGGAACACTAGAATGTAAGTAGATGTTGAATGATGAGAATTTTTGTTTTTGTTTTTTAAGAAACCTGAACATTCAACAGGAAAGAGTCTTCCTGTCCTAAACAAAGTTTGCAATCTTAGAAATTTATAGAGTAGAAAGTTTGAAGAATGAATTCATTAACAGAGTCAAATACAGAAAAAAATGAATATATGAACTGAAAAATGTCTATTAGATGAGACAAATCACTAATGACTTCAATAAGAGCTATCTTGGTGGAATGTTTGAAGGAAGAACCAGATTATTGAGGGCTGATGAGAAAAGAGAAGGAATGAAAGTGACATGATTATTGTTGACAAATTTTCAGGAAATTTGCCTATGAAAGGAATGCAAAAGATTAGGTAGATCAAGGAAGGGTATTGATCAGGACCACAGGGTCTGGAATATTATTAGTTGGTTGAGGGAAGAACTTAGCAGTAGAGGGAGAAGTAAACATACAGGAGAGAAGGCCGTGACAGACAGACAACTCTGAAAGTAGACTATGAAGCCCGGTTGATTGTGATCTTTTTGAAGGAGAACCTTTCTCCTTATCTTCTGGGAGAGAAGGAAAAAAGATCTGAAAAATGTAGCTCCAAATCTACTGGTAGCTGAAAGAGCAGGCCATTGTGGGTGTTTGCGAATAAGGTCCAATGAGATTGGGGTTCCAGCTTTTGTGTAAGAGGACTTAGCAGAGTCTTGAAAGTTGGAGAGCCACTGAGGAATATAATATTAAGTGTCCTGTGACAGCGTATCTTCAAAACAAGGGAAAGATGATGAGATGTAATGAACAAAGCAATATTCACCTTTCTGAAGAGGCTCAGGTTCTCTGAATGGCAATAGGATATGAAATGCATTCTCCATCATGGGACTTACCTGCTCTGAAGATTAACTAAGAGTAGAAGATGCTATTGGATGAATTCATGTACCTCCAGGAATCTATTACCCAACTATTGTTCACTGTAGTGACCTAACTTTTTAAGATGAAAATATGTTCAGGATACTCTATAATAATAATAATAATAATAATAATAATAATAATACCTATATTCATCAAGTTCTTATTATAATTCAGTTACTGTGCTATATTGTTTTATATTATAAATTCAATTATCACAAAAAATCTGAGAAGGTGGGATTATTATTCTTTCTTTTTTATACATGAGGTTGATGTACTTTCCAAGTGTTCTCTATCTCTTATAGGTGAGTAAATCTGATCAAAGAGCTCTTGTATAATTGCTGACCAGAAACACAGAATAGCAGATATGTGACCTTCCAGGTGACTCTTCTGTTCAGTGATAATAAAATGAATATTACTTTGGAATAATGATATGAAAATTTGAGTCTCTGAATGTGCAACCACAATGTAGCTGAGAATCCATCATCCTGGGTACCCAAGTAATTGCATAGAGAAAAGCCGCTTCTATTGCTTTAAAATCAATAATTAAATTTTGATGGTTAGGTCACTTAAATTTGAGGTGGGTATTTATTTGCTGCCATAACATAATCTAACCCATCCTTTCTAACAAGCTAGCAAAATAAGAGAGAGCACTAGATCATAGATCTGGTATGAACTTCTTCACTTTCTTCTGTAATGGCAAAATGGGGACAAATGTGTCTCTTAGGGATTGGCTACCCAACAAACAGCTCCAGGTCATATTGCAGGTATCTAAATCCCTAAGGTTATTCCCATGTTCATGGTAGGCAACTTTAGATGAACTTCAACTATCTCACTAAGCCCAAGAATGATCTAAAAATTATTTTAAATATAGGAAGTCAGGTAGCTACTATCATTTTTTTTTCAGAATTCAAATGTGATAACAAAGGCCAAAGGTTATCCATGTTAACCAAAGGTTATCCATGTTAGAGGCTTTTGTTATCACATTTGTTTATGTCACTTTTTGTTTATAATTATCTTTAAAATATGTGGTAGAATGTGTAAATTGGTTGGCACAAATAATAATCCTGTTTGTTTAAGCCATTATTAGCCATTCTAAGTTGTTGTTCTCTTACCAGCAGACAAATGAAATCCTAGTAAATATAGGACATTTTTATTATACTGTGTGGTAGCTATTAAAGCTTATGCCTGTACCTATTGGCAAAGAGCATATGTGAGCTACTGTAGGATCACAAAGAAGGAGTACCTAAATTGGATAAAGGAACTCAAGGAAAGGTTTCAGTGGGACTGACACTGAAAATTGTTTTGTGTCATGAGTTTAACTGGTGAGGAAAGTTAGCAAGTGTGAGATGGTCATTTGAGATAGACTAACAGTGTGCTCAAAACAAATGGAGGCCAGAAAGAGAAGATAACACATTATGGGAACTTCCTCTAATGCAACATATATCAAGTGCAAGGTGTTGTAGGAGTTAGATTGCTACCTGAGTACCAGATGAGGCTAGAGGGCCATGTAGGAGATAGGCCTTGAATTGCTTTAACTGACAGGTAGTGTAGTTGTGCTTTTCCCTCAAAGATATACAGAGTTCAAAGAAAGAGTTACATAATTATATTATATATATAAAAAAAAAAACCTCATAGTGGCTACAACAGGAAGGATGAACTGAAGAAGAATGGTTTTGTAACAGGAAGATCAGCTAAGAAAAATACTCATAGTAAGAAATAATGAGTGCATCAACTAAAAGGATGACAGGAGAAAATGGAGAAAGCACAGTCAGGTCCTACATATTTGAAGACGCCAGAGGTGACAGATATTAGTAAGAGATTATTTATTAGAGTTTAAAGAGAGGATATCCGGATGGTTTCCCAGATTACAGTTTGATTACAGCTCATTGTAAATCATGAATGACAAATTGGGGGAAAGTGAGAAATAGATGCTGGAGTGAAGGCAACAAAGAATGATGTGAGCTGTTCTTTGTTGGTTTTTACAATTATTATTCAAGTTGTACCATCAACTATAGAATCTGGCAAATGGGCTCAAGGTTTTCTCCTCTCAAGAGATCTCCCTGATAATGCAAGGTTCAAGTTGGATCTTCTGCAAAGCAGACAAGAGAGAACTAGATGTCAAGGAAAGAGTGTGTGAAGGATAAGGAATGGGCTACAGAGTAGGCAGGGTCTTCAGACTGTGATGCCAGGCTGACACCTGGGAAGGGGAGACAAGGAACAGTGGGTAGGATGAGCAGTAGACCGAGAAAATTGACAAAATCTTTGTTAACCTAATGGGGAATCCCTGAGCAAAGATCAACTGTTAGTAGAATTCCCCCATTGGATAGGCATGACCAAGCTTTAATATTGGCATCATGTTTAGTCATTGATGGGGAGCAATCTCGGAAGAACATGGCTCAGCATGACTGTGCTCCAGATTCAAGTTTGTGGCAGCTGTAGGCTGCCACCAGCAACACACTTCTTAGGAAGTTCTCTTGAAATGAGATTTGAGTGGTATGCTTCCACCATCACAACATGTCAGTTTTTGAATGTTCCAGAACTATTTTTCCCTGATCCGCATAGTTAGATTGTATTTTACTATGTCTTTAAAACTAGTATGGCTATGTGACTTATTTGGCCATTAGTTTTCAAGTTTAAATTCCAGATAATTGTTATCCCACTAAGGAAAACACATTTTGAGCAGAATTTCCACCAATCTGGGTCCCAATAATGAGCAGAGAAATAGCATCATTGTAATAAGCCATGGAATACCATTTTTAGTGAAGAATAACCTGGATTATCTTGAGATTGTAGCTTTGGAGGTTTTGCCATTGCAGTAATTCTAGTTTTGATACACAATGGGTAACAGGTGTAGTGACCATACCCCTGAAATCCACCTTGGACATTAGAGCAGGACAATTCAAAAGCATTAGTCAAATATATTAATAAACTTGAGCTTCTAGAGCCATTTACATTTAGAAAGGAAAGCTGGCAAACCATAGTTCCTAACAGGGTATTAATACATAAATAGAACCCACACAATGTAACAATCAGTTGTCCATATTTATTGTGCAACTTTGTGTTAGATGCATTAGAGTACAAAAAGAAATAGATAATAATCCTTTATATCATATGTCACACACTACGGGTTTCAAAGGCTTTTCACGATATTTTTAATGAAATAGGTAGGGAAAGTATTAACACAGTCTTATAGATAAGAAAACAGTAACCCACAAAGATTGAATGACTTTACCAAAGTCATATGAAGGTCAAAAAGGGGATAAGTATTAGAGACAAAACCAGCACTTGACACAGTAGAGTAGGTGTTCTCTTATATCAATATGTAAATTAAATTTTTTTCCATATCTTGAGGGCTAAAATTTAAAAAAAAATATTGTCACATTTTAATTATGCATAATAGTGGTTTAATTGTGATATATTCATATATGCATACAGCATAATTTGGTCAATTTCATTCCCTTGTACTACCCTTTTCCATTTTCTCCCCATTTTCTACACTATTGGTTTCTCTTCTATTTTCAAGAGATCCCTCCTTGCCCCACATTTTTTCCTTTTTCTCTCTAGCTTCCACATATAAGAGAAAACATAGATCCTTGACTTCCTGAGTCTGGCTTATTTCACTTAAAATTATATTCTCCAGTTACATCTGTATCCCCACAAATGACAAAATTTCATTCTTCTTTGTGGCTAAATAAACTCCATTGCATATATATACCACATTTTCCTTATTCATGTATCTTTTGAGGGATATTTCTGCTGGTTCCATAACTTGGCAGTTGTGAATTGTGCTGCTATAATCATGAGTATGCATTTATTTCTATAGGATTCTGACTTTTGTTATTTGGGGTAAATACCAAGGAGTGGTATACCTGGGTTATATGGTGGTTCCATCCATTCGTAGTCTTTTGAGGAAACTTCATATTGATTTTTATAGTGGTTGTATTAATTTACAATTCCACTAATGGCATATAAGTGATCCTTATCTCCCACACGCTATCATTTGTATTCTTTTTAAAAAAATATTTTTTAATATTTATTTTTTAGTTATAGGTGGGCATAATATACTTATTTTATTTTTTATGTGATGCTGAGGTTTGAACCCAGTGCCTCATGCATGGTAGGCAAGCACTCTACCTCTGAGCCACAACCCCAGCCCTCATTTATTTATATTCTTAATGATTATGAGGGCTAGAATTCTTGTTGCTAGAATAAATTTACGAATATTTTCAAGGCCTACAGTTAAATACATGTACATCAATAAGGTGTTTGCAGCTGTATCACATATTGGCTGAATACTGTAGGCAGGAAGTGGACCCACAGACCAGAAACTTTCAAGCAGTCACAGGGAGTCCTGAAGCCCTTTTCAGTCCCAGCATCAAGTGTTGGGGAGACAGTCAACATTAAAGAAAATAATGAAAATAATAATTGCTTTATCCATGGCTTATATTTCTTAAGTGACTTTAATGTATATTTGTCTCTCTTGTGCCTTGTATCTCTATAAGGAATTATAGAATTGAACCTATACCTTGTACTCATAAATCTGTTTGTGGAAACATACAGAGTAAGTGAAAATTGATTTTTAATCAAATTTTGGAATACTATTGCAAGGCAATGCCTTTTGAAACTCAAAATACTAAAAAAAAAAAAAAAGATGTGTAGATTTTAAAATATTACCCCCAATTCTTTGATACATCTTCCACTGAGAGAATAGATTTTTATCTGTAATAAAATGAGTCCGGATTCTTTTAGTTAATCGGTGGAGATTTCCTTTAAGGACATGAGATTTGGGGCTGCTGACAGGGAAAAATCCTGCCTCTCCTGGTGACTCTTTCTTGGTCTTTGATTTCAAGGTGACAAACAGGATTTAGTATGCTTAAACTCCCATGGGCGTCGTATTTTAATGGAGTAGTTTGGCCTCACACAGGGTGCGAGCATTTAGGAGGAACATGAGGATCCAGGACTTGAATCTCAATTTAGGGCAGGACTCTTGTCATGCCTAACACAGTCCCTGTCTTATAGTGAGGGCTGAAGGACAGACTAAGACAGTGAATGACAAATGCCAGGCTTCTTTTGCCATGAAAACGAGGTTTTCTTTTGTTTTCCCATTCTCAAGCCCCTCTGTAGCTTGTTAATAGAAAGCGGTTTTCTGCATTAGGCAACCATAGATCAGACCCACGAGGATAGTTTTTACATACACACACACAGCCCTATAGTCCAAATTTTATGAGCCCAAGCCGTGGCTTACAACTAATAAATTTCATGCTGAACTTCAAGCCACTTATCGCTTTTACATCGAAAGAGGCAGCTGGGTTTTCTTGCACGCGATGCGCCATCCAAGCAGAAGCAGGGACTCCCTCATCTTTCTTTGCTCGGCTCCGCCCAAGAGGGAGCCAAAAGAGACACCGCAGTTGCGCTCAGCTCGCCGCGTGGGGGACACCCGTAGGAGCTCGGGTTTCCACAAAGCACAGCTGGCACAGGACACACAAAAAAAATTGCGGTGAGAATGGGGACTGACTCGCTGCCAGGAGCAGCGGCTTACTGGGAAAGAGACCCCACGTCAAGGGCGTCACCACGGTATGACCGCCCACTCAGGAATCCCGGCCCCTCCCGCGCGCGCCCCGGCCCCACGCGCAGCGCGCCACTGCCGGATCTTGAATTTCAACACAAAGGGAATCCTCGGCCGCAGGAAGTGCATCACCAGAAAGGGGGACCAGAGGCGGGGAGAGGGGGATGCCTCTTTCTCTCTCCACCCCCGCCCTCCGGGAGCCCCGGGCAGTGGTGACGAAACCTGCAGGGTCCCTCCATCCCCGCCCCAGGAACCCGAAGAATTCAAAGAAAGAGCGCCCTCCCCACCTCCCACCCCCCACCTTGCCGGAGTCTCGGGCGGCGGGGATGTGAGCTGCTACTTGCAAAGGCTCAAACACCTGTTCGCTTTTTCCCTTCTTTCCTTCCGGGTGCACGAGCACCTGGGCTAACATTCATTTTTCTATCCGTGGGTTCTCAACTTTCCTTTCACACCTCTTTTCCTTTTTAAGATTTTCCGTAGAATCCAGCTCTGGGTATTCCCCTCCACTTCCCGCAGGGCCGAGCCGCAGATTTGGGCGGCTTTTCTAGGCGTAACATTAGTAAAGAGGGAGTCCCCGCGTCAGCAAGAGGGAGAATGGCCGAGAGACCACTTTCGTTTTCTAAGACACCTGCGGTTCCTGGAGCTAGGCCAGGCTTTCTTCTTGGAGGTGTTAGTCTGGCGGGCAGCTTTGTTATTGGAGAGGGGCGGGGAGGAAAACGGTTAGGGGATTTGTATTGAAGCTGTTTGCAAGGGAACCTTACTTTTTTAACTTATTTTGCAAATCAATAAAACAGCAAACTTTTCTAGAAATGCTTTATTCACATTTCACTGAAGAGGGAAAAACCATCCATTGTCCATTTAAGCCCCCGCCCCCTTTACTGTGGGATGGGGTGGGGGAGGCCAATGGTATTCGGAGGAAGGTGATTGAAACACCACTTTTTGAAGCTCAAGGAGAGACTGAAAATCCCTTGAGTTTTGGGCCAATTCCCAGGGTTAAAAAGACCCTTGTGACTAGGAAATGGGGCGCGCGACTAACTTGGAGCTGCCCTACTCCTGTCGCGGGAACTCGAAATGGCAGGTGCACCGGAAGGGGGCCACCTCCTCCCCCTCCCCCCGGGTGTCCTTGGCTGCCTCTGCTCCCTTGGACACCATTGGGGGGCCTCCCCCTCCCAAGTTCTAGGCGGAGGCCTGTTACCTGCCCGGACCTGTCTCCTCCCCTTCAACAATAGTACACCCACGGGACTCGTCTCCCAGGGAGAGGGCCAGAGCGGGAACAAAGGGGTCTTTGTTTCCTGGCTCCTGGGGGGTGGGAGTCGCGCACGCTTCCTAACGCCCCTTGGAGACCCGGAGGCTCAACGACACAGCTTCCCCCAGATCAGGCGCAGTCCTCCACGACCCTACAACCTTAGGTCAGGGCGCGGCGCCCTGGACCGTCGCGTGCTTTTTCCGGGAAGGCGAGGTGGGGGACAGGCACCGCGCGGCGGCGCCTGGCGGGCACAGTAGCCCGCGGAGGGACGGTGGGGGGGTTTCGGCAGCTGGCGGAGGTGGAGGGGGCGGGAGAGGGAGCCTGCGCCAGGCTGAGCCTGGAGGTGCGGGGCGGGCTCGGAGAGCGCTCGCGGGGCTGCTCTTGCGAGGGCAGCAGCGGCTGGAACTCGCTCTCTCTCTCCTTCCATCCTCCTTCTTCCCTTGATCGGCCCCATCACCAAGCCAGGCCCCCCTCCCTTGCCGTCATCACGTCCCCCTTCTCCCTTCTTGGCACTTTCCGTCCCTACCATCCTTCTGGACAAACTTTGATGGAGAATTTCACACCACGCTGGAAAAATGCCGGTTATGAAAGGATTACTGGCGCCCCAGAACACCTTCCTCGACACCATCGCCACCCGTTTTGACGGAACACGTAAGTCTTACACTTCAATGAGTTGCATGATATTTTCCGGAGAATGATTTTTTTTCCTTCTACATACTTTCGCTACCACCTTTCTTTTTGCACCAGAACAATGAATTTCCTTCTGTTCTTGGCAAGGTGTCTTTTGTGAGCAGATTTTTTTTTTTTTTTTTCCCTCTCTGGTGATTCAGTATAGTATTAACAGTTTGGATTGGTGTAGTGGGTTCTCTTGACTTCCTGGGTTTGTAAGGCTGTAAAACAGCCTAAAGAAATACCGACGCCCGTATTCCCTGTGGGACCTGCATTTTTGATACAATGTTAGGGAATTGGTTATAATTCTACGAGGTGAAAATTGGGATATTGTGCAATTTATCTTTCTAGAGTTTCACGGCTCCTGAGGTTGGAGAGTCTGGAGTGTTCTTTCCTGGAGCTTCATTCCGAGAGGTTTATGAGCTTGACATGATTTCCCATCTGAGTTTTAAGAAGTGCAGACTAGAATCAAGATTGCCAAGTGTGAGCTTTCGGTAGACTTCTAAGTGTTGTGAGTTTGTCAGAATATTCATTCCTGATTTTTAGCTAGAGTAGCATACCTCTTGATCCTGAAATTGGCTTAACTGAGTGAGACTAATCAGGAAGGAGTAGCTGGATATTATAAAGCCTGATCTGATTATAAGAGAAAGTTTCAACATTTTATTGAGGATAAATATTACTGGATATTTGTCTTGTTTAGATTGGCGTGGGGAAAAAAAAGAAAAAGAAAACAAAAATAGACCTGATGCTGGGTGGATGTTTGGAAACTGTTCGGAATCTGCAAATGGTTCTCTTTCAGGACCACGGTCAGGTCCCCTCTCTCGTTCCCAGGCTTCTGAAACTGTGAGCTTGAGCCTGGGGAATCTTCCCAGTAGGCTTTAGCCCCCAAACAGGAGTCTGTACTACCACTCCTAAAAATGCCCTGAGTTGCTTCTACGATTATATCTACCTTTCTCCTAGCTTGTACAGCTTCTGTATGCTTCTCTCCCCCCACCACACACACACTTTTTTTTTGGTCTGTTATACAAGACTCATTTAAACTCACTTATTCTAACAGCTTTTTTTTTTAGTGGTTCAAGTTCCATTGTTTTTACTAGGACTGTGCATTTCTTAGAGCTGATATGAGAGAATGCATCTAATTCCATTTCCACTCCAGTAGTCTAGATACGTTCTCCTTTGGGTTGTGAAGCAAGTCTTGGATTTCTGTGCTTTTGGAATTGTTGGACAAGTTTATATGAGAGAAAAATGAAACACTTTGATTTTGTTCAGTTTTTATTTTTGACATTCAGTCTAGTCATGGTTGGTGTGGATATTTGGTTAATTCCTCCAGTGTTTTTATCTTTATGTTTATTTATGCATCACATTTCTTTTTATATTCTACTTGTGTCAGACAGTAAGAGTGAAGTTAGCAAAACTGTTAGATGTATTGCTTCTTCAGTTAATAATAATAAAAAGAATTGTAAAAAAGTTCACATACCTTGCCACTACCACTACCATCATCACCCAAGCACCACCAATATTATCACTGCTGTCCTTAACCATGCACAGTTACATGTATTACTATTTAAAACCTGAGAAAATATCAATTTTATGTGGATATTGGTTCTTAAAATTGAACTTGTAAAAATAAGAGGCTCTGAACATTGATCCTGAATGCATCTCAAGAAAATGAGGTAATTAGAAAAAGATAATTGCTTATCTCATTGTCACTTAAAGTTGAATGGAGTACAATGTGTATTGAATCATCCCAGCAGAGCCCTGGGAATTACTGCTGAGATACATTTAGATATCAATTGCTAATGAAAGAGGCTTTAGATCATCAGTGTGTGGATATCTTGTCCTCTTTCTGACTCTCACTATAACATGATAACAGGAGGCATGTAGGGAGAGAGGGATGTATGTGTGAATCACTCTTTTTTCTATTTCAGCTATGCATTAATGTTAATATATAGGAATTCAGGCATTTCAAATCCCTATTTAAGAAGACCATCATCACATATCAATCTTTAACATAACAACAACAACAAAAAACTAAAACCCTATGGGAAGACCAAGACCAGGCTTGGTTTGTGCTCCATAGAATCTGGAGAATTCCTAGAGGGACACAGTTTGTATGAAATCCAACAATCAGTGAAGTAGATTTCAAAGTAATGAGAAAAATAAAGGTTGATTTTGGCAAGATTTTGTTTACAACATTTAATGAATATCTCTCCTTCCAAGAAGCCTACTCAAAATAATAGTATTTTCTCATTTGTATTTTTTTAATTGCAGGATGACTTGAATAATCTGAAACTTAGAGAAAAGAACTTAAGCAAATTTTTAGCCACACATTTTGCTATATCTAGAATCATGGGCATATCATTTCTGCAGCTAGATATTTAGTTTATCTAATTATGACATCTTTTCTTATTGACATGATTTTATTATGTATGGTTACTATCTCTGAAGTTCTTTTACTATGATTATTCTTTTTCTCTTGATTTTTAAGTAGCAGTTCTTTTGTTTTTGTGAGATAAAACTATTTGCAAATTTTAAACTCTCTCCATGCTCAACATAGATTGTGTTGACTTGGTCTACTTCTTGCTTTATTTATGAGGTACATTTTATAGTCATGCTTATTTCTTTTTAAAATATTATTTTGTACACTTTTAATGAAAAATTTAAGAGAGAAAACAATATTCCTGGCTAACCTATCCAGAGTGTAGTATTATTATTAGCTTTATTGATTTACTATCAAATGGAAAATAATAAAACAATTTAAGACATCATCTAAAAATCCTCCCAGGAAAAATAAACATATGATTATATTAAAGCCTGTAATATAATCTTTCTAATTTATCAGTTGAGATAGTATCAGAGAGCAACATAAAAGAAGTTAATATATCTTATCACCTAGTGACACTTTGTGGATTTACATAATAGGATATTCTTTCCTTTTAATATTTATGAAGTAAGCTTTTAGGATTGAAAGACAATTGTGAAACATTACATAAAACTATTTTTCCCTGATATATAATACAATTTGTTAATATTATTGGAAAACATAAATATTTTATATGTAACATTGTCACTAAAATATGTTCTTCTAGTTTGTGTTTAATTGAAGTATAATGTCACAGAAAAACTGAGAATCTTTTAAATGTTGAATATTTCCCCATGTAGGGGGGAGAAAGTAAACCCAATGAATTTCTCCAATATATTACGTGAAACAACACTTCTCACTTGAAACACTCTAAAACACACACACACACACACACACACAGGTCACTCCTACATAGCTTTTTAAAAAACATGTTTGACACATAAAAAATTTTTTTTAAAGAGTACACTTTTGTAAGTATTAATCTATATGAAGGGAAAGTATAATAATAAAACACATAAGTACATATTTGAAAAAAATAGTTCTTTAGTACAAACATTTGTCCTAGGATACTTTTTGAGAAAAAAACCCACATTTTTCTTTTTTGGAGGATATTAAACTTTCAGAAGAAAGTTTCCATTTTCAAGCATAATGGTGCATTAGCCTACATTTCCTGGCCATATCAGAATTTAGCCTTCTTCTCCTTTGGGGTTACTAAGACAAGATTTAAGTTTTAAAGAAAGTTTGTAACCCAATGTACTACATCAAGGAAATGCCAGTTAAAATATTCAAAGTGATAGTAGTTTAGAAACTCTTTGCATATATATTATGTACTCGTGCATAACTTTTTCAAAAGGGTCTGAGGAAATTTGTTAAAGTTAAAATGCACATTTACAGAAGCCATGATAATTTTTCTTTTCATCTTTGTACTTTTATTAAGGTAGATAAATCTCTTAATATTAGGACGGATTATGTACCCAATGCGGGAAGAGGAACAAAGAATAAGGTGGGACAGTAGAGTCCTTTCTATGTCTTAGCTAGTTGTGGTTTGAAGTATGTCATCCAAGATGTTTGGCCAGTGAAAATAATGAGCTCTATGGGTCTGTGTGTAAAAGGCTATTGCATGAGTATATTCAGGGAACTACCTAGCACTGCATTGGTATCACCCACCAGTGAAAGTTTGTGAAGACTTTTTGTTGTTTACAGGCTATATTGTTCCTATTTTTTTTATGTTTAGGAATTACGTTCCAATATTAGTATTTTATTTCTGTATAATAAATTTCATAAACTTCATGGTTTATTATCTCACCTTCTCTGTAGGTCACATAGCCAATCCTGGATCAGATAGGTATTATCTATAGACTTCCATGAGACTGTATAAAAATTGTCAGATGGGACTGTGGTCTCATCTGAGGCCCAAGGTCTTCTTCCAACCCTGCGTGGTTATTGGCGGAGTTGCAGGTTTTTGATTAATGTCCCTGTTTTCTTGCCAGCTGTCTGCCAGGGAATTTCTCAGCCATTAGAGCCTTCCCCCAGATTTTTGCTATATGGCATCCCCCCTACACTCATAGAACAGAACAGCTTACTTCTTTGAGACCAGTGGGAAGTGTGTAAGAGAGGGGGTGTCTCTCTTTTAGAAGTTCACCTAAGTCATCCCTACTCAAGTTAATCTCCCTTTTGATGAACTCAAAGTCAATTCATTACAAATCTTAATTACATCTTTAACCTCTGCTATATCCATCATATCTACATGTTCTCTGCACACTCAGTGAGGGAAGGGATTGCACAGGGTGTACACACAAGGAGGTGGAAATCTAGGGAGCTGTCATAGACTTCTTTCTGCCACCGTTGCTGTCTCCTAGCATTGTTGTACTATCATGGAAAGCCTAATGCTCTCACACTTGTTCTTCTATGAAGCAGATTTTTGAGCACATTCTGTAATCAGTATGCAGAATGCTCTGCTGAGTTTACGCCTGAAATCTTTGGGAACATAAGGCCCCACTTACTGCAGGGTTTTCCTTCACATCTGGTGATGGCATATGTGTAAACCTAGCCTAGGATATTTTCAGTCTGCTGTGCTGTCATTCATTCTTCTTTCTCTGATCTAGATGAAATATGGTAGATACAGGAATATTTTTGGAATATTAATCTCAGCCTGTTTTCAGTTAAGGAAGGTTGGGGAGGTCTGTTGGTCTATGTACAGATACTTTGGATTCCACTGGATGAGGAGTCCAAGGATGGTGGTACCTGTGAAGAAATGCACCCAAGGCAGGTCCCTGCACTTCAAGGTGACTGTGTCTGCCTCCTTAATTGTATTAATCAGGATTGTTTCTGAGCCAACCATGTGGATGCATCTGAAACTACTTTTTCCTGTTTCGCATGCTTTTGACAATGTTTCAGATTTAAGAAACTTCCCACTATGCACTCCTGCTTTAAGGTTGGCTGTGTTAAACTAAATTATGTTTGTTTTTTTAAATTTAAACTTTGCTCCAAGTAGGTATACTATTATTTTACTATTACTCTCTTGACTTTGTAGATGAATTCTTACCCTACAAAGGACTTATCATAGGGGCTGTCATAACTTTACTGCAATGAACAAAGTATTTGATTTATAAGAACTGGATTTATGCCTTAATTAGTGTGTTCCTTTGATGATATGCAAATACTAAAAAATTGTTTAGTCTTTAAAAAATAACACCAGATAATTTTGTTTTGACATCATCATATAGATAAAATGGATATCTAATATGTTAAGAATAGAAATCATGCCCAAAATTCTAGGCATTAGAATTTGGCATTACCTTCAGACCAAAGGCATAAGACCTCCTCTTGCCAATTAAACCATCAAAGAACACAAGCCCTTTGCATAAGTATGTTGAGGGCCAGCCCAGAGTTACATGTGTCTGATATATCTGGAACTCAACATATTTCTGGGAGGGGGGACATTTTCTTTGGAGAAAAGTATTCTTCTTCATTCTATCATTCCCTCAACTCTATTTAATGAACACTGACCATATACAAAGCCAGTATATTAGGATTTGGGGATATGTCAGGCTTAACTTTTTCTCAAAGGGGACAATGAAATATAATTTGGATTTCCAGTAAGAGCAATTCAGGAGGTCCAACAGAGGGCTGTGTACATTGCAGTAAGGGAGGAATAATTTCTGTGGGGGAATGATCTGGGAGATCTTCATATAGTAAATGAATTTTGAGTTGTTTTATATATTATAGGACCAAGAACAACAATTTCCTGTTCCAGTTTCTGCAGCACTTGGCATTGAGGCTTAAAAGGACCTTCAAGGAAAATACATATTTTAGAGTGTATGAAGAGAACAAGGTAAAGGCAAAAGGACAATGGAAACTTGTCAGGGTAGATGTAAGAGGTCTTTTTGAAAAAAAAATGGTGCATGTTAATTATTCAGAGTGGTGGGTATTATTATGGCATATTCATACATTTACCTAACAATTTAATCAATTTTATGCCCTATTACCTCCCCCTTGTCCTTCCCACCTCCCTTCCACTTATCCCCTTTCTTAACCCCAGTGGTTACCCTTCTACTTTCATGAGAGCACTTTCTTCTTTTTTGCCCTGTAGCTTCTACAGATGAGAGAAAACACACAGTCCCTGTCTTTCTGAGTCTGGCTTATTTTGCTTAACATGATGCTCTCTTTTTCTATCCACTTTCCTGCAAATGGCATAATTTTTCTCTTCTTTATGGCTGAATAAAACTCCATTGTATCATCTGTTGAGAAACCCCTAGGCTGATTCCATGACTTGGCTTGTGCTGTGATAAACATGTGTTTGCATGTATCTATAAAGTATGCTGACTTGAACTCTTTTGGATAAATACTGAGGAGTAGAATACCTGGATCATATGGTAGCTCCATTTTTAGTGTTATGAGGAACATCCATACTGATTTCCACAGTGGCTGTGCTAATTTACATTCACAGCAACAGTGTATGGGGCTTCCTTCTCCCCATGTTCTCATAGTATTTATTGTTATTGGTGTGTGTGTGTGTGTGTGTGTGTGTGTGTGTGTGTTTTGGTACCGGGGATCAAACTCAGGGGCACTCAACCACTGAACCACATCCCCAGACCTAGTTTGTATTTTATGTAGAGACAGGGTCTCACTGAGTTGCTTAGTGCCATGCTGTTGCTGAGGCTGGCTTTGAACTCCAGATCCTCCTGGCTAAGCCTCCTGAACTGCTGGGATTACAGGCTTGCACCACCATACCTGGCTGTTATTTGTATTCTTGATGATTGCCATTATGGCTGGAGTGAGACAGAATCTCAAGATAATTTTGATTTGCATTTTCCTGATGTTTAAAGGGGTTGAATATTTTCTCATGTAAATGTTGGCCACTATTTGTACTTCCTCTTTCGAGAAGTGTTTGTTTAGCCTATCCACCTATTTTTTAAATAGGCTACTTGTTTGTTAGGTTGTTGAGCTTTTTTGAGTTCTTTATATATTCTGGATTTTAATTCTCTGTAGGAATAGTAGCTGGAAAACGTTTTCTCCCATGATTTTTCTCCCCATGTTTCTTCATGTTGTTAATTGTTTTCTTTGCCATGCAGAAGCTTTTTAATTTGATATCACTAAGTTTATCATCCTTGGTTTTTCTTCCTGAGCCATTAGAGTCCTATTCAGTGAGTTGTTGCATAGTTTCTGGTTTTATAACTAAGTTTTCCATCCATTTTGAATTGACTTTTGTGCAAAATGAGAGACAGGGATCTAATTTCATTCTTCTATCTATGGATGTCCAGTTTTCCCAGCACCATTTGTTAAAGTGTGGATTTGTCTCTGCATCGTCTATTCTATTCCATTGATCTTCATGTCTGTTTTTTAGGCCAGTCCCACGCTGTTTTCATTACTGTGGCTCTATAGTATAATTTGAAATTGGTATTGTAATCCCTCCAGTATTGTTCTTGCTTAGGATAGCTTTGGCAATTCTGGGTCTTTTGTAGATGGTCTTTAAATCCAGAGTGATTTGTCGTATTAAGCCATCAGACAACCTTGTCATGGTAAGTATTATGCCACTTAGGCCTGGTTTAAAAACTGTCAAAACTCTCAACATTCCCATGTTCTATACTTTTAAACATAATACAGAAGAAATGTTGACCTTGAGAGTTAGGTTGTTTATGCTTACCAACTCCTCTAATTATACTTATACATGGACATGAGTCCCATACAATGCAGTGGAATTGTTGTGTTCATTTTCTTAGGAATGTCTATTTTTTGCCGGGGAGTTAATTTTCTCTTAGGAAAATATTGATTTCTCATCACATAGCTGACTGCCCTTCTTCTCCAGGGCTTTTCACCCCTTGCATTTTACCATAGAATTAGGTTCTGTGGTGAAGAAAAAGAATTGAGGCTGTCCTAGAATTGAGGCTGTCCTACAAGTTGATAGGAGAAATGCCACCAGCAAAAGGCATGGAATTACAACTGCTGCAAAGAAAATAAAGTTCACCCTGGCAATGTGTGTTTGCTGATATCATCTAAATACTAAGTTTTAATCCATTTTTGGTTTAGCGAAGCCTACAAACAAAATAGATGATTCTTCAACTTTACCTACGGCATAGTCCAAATTTAGCAACTGAAGCAAATGAAGAGCTTTCTCAGTAATTTAAACAGTCAAATATAGTTCTTGGTTTATAAATTCTCTGGAAGATGTATTTTGTTTTCTTTCATAGTTGTTAACACAGCTATCTATCACTCTTAACCCTTCAAAATTCACATGTATCCAGATGAACAAATAATCTCTTCTAGTGTATCAAACCTATTTGTCTTTTTTTTTTCTTTCTGGCCTGTGGCATCAGCACCCACCCAATTCTTCAAGCTAGAAATATGAAACCGTCTTTGACTGCCCACACTTCCTATTGGTTATCAAATCCTTGGTATTTTGAGGCAGAAATGCCCTAATTTGGATCTTCATTGCTTCTACTTTAATTTGGATCCTTTCTTTCTTATCTGCACAAATGCAAGCCAACTCTAACTAGACCTCGAGAGCCATTGGTCCTTTCTGACACTCCCACACCATCAGTTTCCATTGTCTGGAGAGTGATTTCTTGTTAGAAGCAATATGAAAAGTGAGTCATGTAACTTTCCTGCTTAAAGTTATGTATTGACTCCCTGCTGCCTGTTGGATAAAGCCCACAGTTCTTACTGTCATCTGACCCCAAGAAGATTCCAAGGTGGCGGACATATTCATTCTAAATCCCCCGCGAATTCATGCCTCTGGGACTCCATGTTACCTTGAGAGAAAGATGGCTTTTGTTCTTCAGATGCCTTTTGTTCTAGAAAGTTCCCTTCTATGAGGCTCCAAGTAAAGTTGGGTGACATTTCCTCTGTTTTCACACGACCTTGTTCATCCCAAGCATTAGCTCTTACATGTGCTACCGTTATAGTCTTCCTTCTTCCAATGAGGAGCTCTTTGAAACTCCTTTTGTGTGTGTGTGTTTTTTTCCTTTTTAAATTTTAATCAATTTATTTATTCTAATTTGTTATATATGACAGCAGAATGCATTTTAATTCATAGTACACAAGTAGAGCACAATTTTTCATGTCTCTGGTTGTACATAAAGTTGAGTCACACCATGCATGCAAACATACATGTACCTAGGGTAATGATGCCCACCTCATTCCACTATCTTTCCCATGCCCATGCCCCTTCCCTTCGCCCTATCTCAAGTTCCTCCCTTCCTTCCATGCTCCCCCCCCCCCCCGATTTTTAGTTCATTTTGTATTCTGATCTCTCAAGGGTGTGTTTGGAACAAAGTCTTCACGCAATAAATATTTGCTTAAACATAGGATTTTCAAGTTCCTTGAAGGCCAGGGATATTGACTAAACACCTTTATTTCCCTCCAGTGGCCACTAGTCTTCCTATTATTAAAAAGTATGCTGTTAGATTTTATTTTGAAGAATAATTGTAGACTAGCTTCCACCTCTCATTTTCATATGGTTCCAAAACTGATTTGTTTTATTCAACTCTAATAATCATAGTGACTACTATCTTGGATATGTCTACTTGGGTAGTCTGTATTGGCTGATGCTTTATCTGTTTCTACCCAGCTCCAAATGTATGTAGAAAGCACCTTCTTTTTAAGTTAAAGTTGACAAAACTAGCTCAGAATTTTACTACATCACACTAGCCTGTGATTTTTGTACTATAACCTGTGATTTTCTTACTATATAACACAGCCTCTAAAATATGTTAGTATACTAAATATAAACATTCGGGGGTAATCTGTGGCATCATTTCTAGATTCTAACTATTTCAAAAGGGATTGTTCCTTAATGTTTTTAGCTACTTCTAGTTAATATGCTGTTTTTTCCTCCTGCTCATATATTATGCTTTAAGTACTTGTCATTGAAGGAGTGTTTTAAAATGTATTTAAGACTCAAATCTGGAACTACTAAATGCATTCACTCTGCAAAGCAGTTTTACTCATCAAAGAAAATCTACTGTCCATTTTTTTTAAATAAAGAAATCCATATTCTGAGATTTTGATGCTTAGAATTTGCTGACTTTAGTACTTCCTTGTGATTGTGTGTGTGTGTGTGTGTGTGTGTGAAGCCAATCTCTCTGTGGAGAAATTCTAATTCTCATAGCTATTATAGTGACATCATTTTTTATTTTTACCTTGTCAGGGTCTTAAAGGGGAAATTCTTCTAGCTATTTTCAGTTTGCTTTCACAGGGAAAAGTATATTGTCCAGTGTCAGGTACAGTTAACGTCTCTTAACAGAATTCACTTATCTTTTCCCTACAATGAGTTTACAGGAAGAAATAAGTGTACTTAGCTCTCTAACTCTCAAATCTAATCCAGAGCTCTTTTTTTTTCATGTTTTCTTTTGTTCTATTAAGGCTTTTAGACAGATATCCTTATTGTATTTGTCACTTCAAATGAGTTTTTTATTCTAGTTATTGAGCTAAAGAGAGTTAAGACCAGAGCATTTATCAGCCTTACCATGTTCTGTTTGATTTCCTAGAAGGAAGGATCCACATAAGAAATTTAGATGTTATCAAAATATCAAATTCCCAGTTTGATAAGAAGTAGACTGTCCTTAAATATGTTGTTTCTGGCTATTCATTCAATGGTGAGAATAATGTACGAGACAAAAATGGGCAAACTTTTAACCTTAACGTCTAAGTAAATGTTTCTGCTGTGATTCCATGAATGATGGAAAAGAAGGGTCTCTGAGAAAGAGCTTTGGTGTTGTATTAATTCTGGAATAACCTGTGTTGGGCTACATCTCAATCATCTGAAAATGACCCTGTCATTCTCTCTTAACAAGTCTGTGGTTTCTGATTTTAGGATACTGAATTTAACACCTGTGGCTCTTTTCTATCTGTAGTTGATTGATATCATTATTAATATATTATTATCTTCCCTAATATTATTTGAAATATATTAATGGTAAATATTTGCATAGCATTTCAGTCTTCCTGTAAGTGAGGCTGAACATTATTTAATATATTTAGAGATTTTTCTTTTTTTTTAGCATTATGTGTTCACATTGTCTTTTATTAATTGCATTGTTGCCATTTCCATATTTGATGTTTTTGAGATCTTCACATTGTAAATAAACAAACAAACAACTACAACAAAAAACCCTACCACTTTCTTGGTAATGTGAATTGCTGATTTTCCCCCCCAATTTTGGTTGGGCCTTTGACATTTATGTAGATGAATGCATCAATTTTCTTGTTATAATTTCTAGAATTTGTGTCATACTTAGAGATGCATTTATTATTCTGAAACTATTTTTCAAATATACCTTGTGTGTTCTATTATAATTTCATTTTGTATATTTGTGTATTCTCCTTTTCCCCTCCATTAATAAGTTTTATAATCTGATCTATTGAGTTTGATGTATCAAACTATAGTCTTTATAGATTCTTATCCAACTTTTTCTAACAATTCATTTTTTCTATGATAATTTAAAATATCTATGTATCATATTTTCTGTAATTATATTTTTGAAATTTATCTATCCTATTATACTTATCCATCTTTTCCTTTATATGTCAGTACCATAATTTCAATTTTAGGACATGTCTTTAAATGATCAGTCTTAAAATTCTCATTTCATTATCTTTTTGCAGAATTTTAATTGGCTAATTATATTTATTTAAAAGCCTATAATAACTTTAGAATCAGATTATCTAGTTGAAAAAATAGTGATGGTAATTTTTAATAAAATACCCTACAGGAAAAATGATATTTTTATGACAATCACTATTCATATATAATAAATTGCTAGGTATTTCTTTTGTTTATTTCTTTTTGGAACATTCTCAGTATTCTTATACATTGTTTATTTTATTCCTGGAAACTTTATCTTTCTAATTGTTTTTTTCTACTTTAATCACATTAGGTTCTTGGAAGGCTATTGACTCCTATATGTTATTATTTTTTTTTAACCAAGCTTACTGACTTTCTGCTGTGTTTTTGATAACAAATTCACAGTTTGATTCTTGGGGTTTTTAGAAAAAAAAATAATACTTGTCTCAAATAATGAAAAATTTATATTCATGTTTCCAATTTGTACAACTCTTAACCTTTATTCCTATTTATTTTCCTTTTGTCTAATTGCTTTGCTGTTTTAAGACAGATGTTAAACAATGGTGGGCATCAGTAGAATAGCAGAAGGGGATGAGGGAGGGAGGAGGGAAGGGAATAGAGAGGTCCTGAGGAATGAAATTGACCGAAGTGCTGTGTGCATATATGAATATACCACAATGAATCCCACTATTATGTATATTATAATGCACCAATAAAAAAGATTTTTGAAATGGTAGTCATAAAGAAAATCCTTCCTCTTCTTAATTTTAATGTGAAGAAATTCACTGCTCTTCTAATTAGTATTTTCTGGCTTTTAGTTGAGAGATATTTTATTATGTATTGCCTTATAAGAGACTTTATAATGTATTTAAAATTTTTTTTGGTTGTAGGTGGACATAATACATTTATTTTATTTTTTTATATGTAGTGCTGAGGATAGAACCCAGGGCCTCTCATTCATTAGGTGAGCACTCTATCTCTGAGTCACAACCCCAGTCCATGTAATGTATTTTTTATTAAGCATTTTAGTTGCCTTTTCATCATCTATCAAAGCAATTATTTGCTTCTTTCTGAACCAATTAATATAATAAGTTCAACAGATTCAATATATTTCATAATATTGAACTATCTTTGCATTCTTTCAGCAAAATGCACATGTTCAAGTTGCTGGATTTCTTCCACCCATGTTTAGAATTTTAACATAGGTATAAAGCATATTTAATATGTAATATTTGCTTTTTTTCTCTTATTGTATATGTGAATCATTGGATTTTGGTGAGGGAATCATATCTTCATATTCGTTCTGATTACCATGTAATCCCATCTAGTTTGGAATTTGTGCCAGATTTTTCATATTTTAATAAAGTATTGTTAATTGTTGCATTAAAATAGAACACAAATGGGTTGGTGGATCTCCAGTTAGTTGTTATAGCTTTGGATAGGGGCTTATTTATTGGTGTCTCAGATGCTTGTGTGGTGAATATACTTCTTTAATGTGTGCTTAAATCTGAAAGATGAGCAGTAATAGCATGCATTTTTTATCCTCTTTTCAGATACAAAATGTCTATACCTACTTTCCTAGAACAGCATGTATATTGTCTACCAACCAATAATACCAGAGACTGTATGAAGCCACCAGGCCATAGGTTAGTGCAGGCAATAGGAAATATAGGGTATTATAGCTTAACAAGAAATGTATGTAGAATATATTTGTATTTCTGTCATTTAAAAAAAGTTTTACAAAAAACTCCTGGCATTAATGACTTTACAACAATGAAAAATTTGTTAATGAAGTATTGAATTTCCATTTCTTAAGAAAGATTAATGATGAATATATAACTGGAAGAAAGTGTTTACATTTACATACATCATGGGTGTCCACCCTGAGGCAATATCCCTACCACATTAAAATCAGAATATACAGACCAGATGTGGTGGAACAGGTTTGTAATCCCAGCAGTTTGGGGGCTGAGGCAGGAGGATTGCAAGTTCAAAGCCAGCCTCAGAAACTTAGTGAGGCCCTAAGCAACTTAGTGAGACCATATAAAAAATAAAATTGTCGGGGGTATGACTCAGATGTTAAGTGCCTCTGGGTTCAATCCCTGGTACTCCCACCCCAGTTCCCCTCAAAACCTCCAGAATATACAAATCTGCTGCCTAAGCATCATCATACTCTTAAAAAACAAGTTCCTGAAGAAGAGTATATGGAAGATAATTCATTCTGCAGAAGATGTCTTGGACATGTTCTGTGAAGAGTGACTTCATTTACATCAAAGAACTACTTTTCTAAATAAGTTTGATTCATTTTTTGGGTAAGGCTTATCATTATATAATTTATATGCAATAAATATTACTCCTTTTAAGTGTACCATTCAATGAATTTTCTAAAGTATATACAATTATATCACCACTACCACAATCAAGATATAGAATAATATCCTTACCCCCAAGGTCAATATCAGTACCCCCTTCTAGTACCTAGCAACTAATACTCTGTTTTCTGTCCCTAGAGATTTGCTGTATTTTGATGTGATATTAATGAAATCATACAATGTATAGCTTTTTGTCTGTCTTCTTTCATTTAGATAAATCATTTCACAATTTATTCCCCTGAGGAATCAGTAATTCTACTTTATTGTCAAAAATTTTGTTTAGTTTTGATTCCAGGTTTTTCTGTCATGTAGGAAAAATGAAGCAAAATTTTGTTTCATAAGTAGAAGGACTGAGAAAGTACTAATGCTATCAAAATTTCCAGGGGAAATTAGTTTATTTTAATAATGCTTGGATTTTTGCATCTAATTCATAGGTTTAAGGTGAAGTGTTTCCATGTTCATTTTATATGTTTTATATGTCATTGTAAATATTATTGTAAATTCAGTTTAATAGATCATTAAAGATAACTTTATTGATTTTGTGGCGACAAGACAAATATACTTTTTAGTAGAACACAGTATCATGGTAAAGATAATGATATTAATTTAAAAAAATTAGCCAGGTACAGTGGAGCACATCTATAATCTCAGTAACTCAGGAGGCTGAGGCAAGAGGATCACAAATTCAAGGCCAGCCTGGGCAATAAGTGAGACCCATTTTCAAAATTTAAAAAGATTAAAAAGGGCCCACCATGGTGGGTGTATGCCTGTAATCCCAGGATGTCGGGAGGGCACATTCAAAGCCAGCCTCAGCAACCATGAGTTGCTAAGCAACTCAGTGAGACCCTGTCTCTAAATAAAATACAAAATAGGGCTGGGGATGTAGCTCAGTGGTTGAATGCCCCTGAGTTCAATTCCTAGTACCAAAAATAAAATAAAAAATAAAAATAAAATTGGCTGAGAATGTAGCTCAGTGGTAGATCCTCCCTGGGTTCAATCTCCAATACGGGGGGAAAAGAAAAGAAAAAGCAATGATGAAATTTTTTAAATCTACGAAGTGGAAATATTCTTGTAATTGGTAAGTTGAATGTATAATTCCTTTTTGTTCCTCCTCAAATGGTGATATTCTATCAATCACTATAAGAACTATAGTTGCATAATTACCAAATATTTTTATATGTAAAGAAATAGTTATTACACTATATGTATGATTCATGATGTTAAATGCAAAAACAAAAAAGTTTGTCATGGCAGTACATAGTTCTTCTTTTTACTGACTGTCATTGAAAGAACGAACAAGGCTTGTTGACAGAGAAAATGCCTATTTATTGAGGAACAGCTCTGCATATTTATAGATCCCGGGGTGGTTTGACAGTTGGCATGGGGTGCTTTCTGATTGGTGGGTAAGGATCATGAGAGTCATCAGGGCTCACCATTGGGCGGCTCTTCTGGGGGGGTGGGGGATGGGGAAGTTAGTAGTCTGATTGGTGGGTAAGGATCATGTGAGCCAGCAGGGCTCACCATTGGACCTCTCTTCTCTGGGTGATGGGGAAGTTAGTCTTTGGAGCCAGGGCGACTCCCAACAGTCATCATTTAGAATTTTGAAATATTTTAGCCTCTGAATTAATATGTTGTAAACCATTGAAGTGTCAAATATATAAATATTTTCTAAGTGAGCCTGTTTTCCTTTCATTTTGTTTAAAGTCACTTAAAATATTTAATCAAATTATTTAATAAGCAAAAATACTACAAAATTCAAATTTTAAACATTTAGTGTAGCAATTACTTTATAGGAAACTTGCAGACAAAAGACGTTGACAGGTGCCACTAGATAAAGGGAAGGAAAGTTACCCAGTGAGAAAGAAGGCGGAGGCAGGGAGAGAGGAAGGGACACAGCAGCCCCTCAGCACCTCTAGAGGTGAGTAACAAAGGAACCTTGGGGAAACTTAATAGTGATGTGTAAAAAAAAAAATTCATAGAGCTACAGAAAGTTGGTAACTTGATCACAATAAGTAATACTTCAGATTTGCGCCAGCTCCTGCCGCCAGTAGAGCAGAGCAGAGAGTGCAGATAAGGGACCCAGGGTCGGTGGATAAAGAAATCAAAAAATAAAGAAAAATTGACCAAGGCCACTGGTTTACAGAGGAAGGCTGGTTTTAAAGGACACAGAGTGGAAAGCATCTCAGTGGAAACAAATCCTAACTGGTCTCTGGGTGAAGCCTTCTGTGGGGGTGGTAAATCCATAGCTGAAAGGCGCCAAAACCCCTGTGCAAACATGGAACCTGCTAGCGGGTGAGGAAAATGTCCCTAGGTGTTGAATGTTGTCCGAGAGGGTGGGCAACTGGGAACTCCTAAAGGAAGTTCCCAGTTGCCAATGGAGAAAAATAAGGGAAGTTACCTACAGTCCAAAAAAAAAAAAAAAAAAAAAAAAATTCCCAGAGGTTGCTCTAACCAGAGACACTGAATACAGGCACAAAGAACATTTTACCTGGACCATTCTGCCATTGGGTCCCAAGAGAGGAAAACCCCATCTTACCTGCCTCCTAGGAGCTATGGTGAAGATGCTAATGGTGGCCACCCAAGCGCATCTGAACTCCAGGGCAGATGTATAGTGATTTCCATTCCTAATAGTGAAGGGGAAACATATGGGGGTGTAGTCCCTGTGCCTTAAAAGTGGATTTTTTTTGGAAGCCCAGAGACCCAGAAGCCCAGCAGAGACAGGAAACTCCACACCAATAAGGGGCATGGACCAAATCTCAAGTACCCACCGACAACTTCCAAAACCGACAAAAGCCCAAACCCCAACAATTGGAAACTCCAGCCTAGAACTCTGCAATCCCTGTTAGAGGATTACACAATTCATCAGCACTCCAAAGTCTGTACCACTCAATACTGGAAGACTGGAAGCTCAGAGCTACTACACCTATCTGGCAGCTAGGTCAGGAACACAAGGATGGTGGCCAAAAATTCACAGCGTAAAATAAATATAAAGACTGAAAATCCATCTAGCACCCATTCATGTTAAAAACATACCTAGCTGGAGAAGGTAGGAATGAAACTTACCTCAACATCATAAAGGCTGTTTCTGGCAAACTCAAAGCCAACATCATACTGACAGGAGAAAAACTGAAAGTATTTCCTCTAAAATTAGGAACAAGACAAGGCTGTTCACTCTTTCCACTCCTATTCAGTATAGTCCTTGAAACATTAGGATGATCAGGCAAGAGAAAGAAATCAAAGGGATACAAATAGGAAAAGAAGAAGTCAAACTCTCTGTTTGCCAACAATATGATCGTATATTTAGAAGATCCAAAAAACTACATCAGAAGGCTTCTAAAGCTTATAAATGAGTTTATCAAAGCAGCAGGATACAAGATCAACACCCATAAATCAATAGCTTTCCAATAGTGATTCCAATAGTGTGATTCAGCTGATGAAGGATTATGGAAAACCATCTCATTCACAACAACCTTAAAAAAATAAGATACTTGAGAATTAACCTAACCAAGGAGGCAAAAGAGCTCTACAATAAAAATTATAGAACACTGAAGAAAGAAATTGAAGAAACCTTAGAAGATGGAGCCCCATGTTCTTGGATAGGCCATACTACAAAAGGCAATATACATATTCAATGCAGTCCCCATCAAAATACTTCTGACATTCTAACAGAATTAGAAAAAATAATCCTTAAATTCATTTGAATGAATAAGAGACCTAGAATAGCCAAAGCAATACTGAGCAAGAAAAGTGATGCAGGAGGCATCACAATACCCAATCTGAAATTATACTACAGAGCCTAGTAACAAAAAGTGGCATGGTATTGGCATAAAAGTAGACATGAAGACCAATAAAACAGAATGGAAAACACAGAGACAAAAATCCACATTATTACAGCCATCTGACAGAGTTACCAAAATATATATTTTGGAGAAAAGACAACCTTTTAAAAAACTGGTACTGGTAAAAGTGGGTAACTATCTGTAGAAAAATGAATCTAGACCCCTATCTCTCACCCTACACAAAAGTCAAATTAAAATGGATCAAAATTTAGAAATTAGACCAGAAACTTTGCAAGTGCTAAAAGAAAACATCGGGTTAACACTCCATCATTTAGGTGCTGGCACTGACTTCCTTAACATGACCCCAGAAACTCAAGAAATAAAACCAAGAATCAATAAGTGCAGTGCCATCAAATTAAAAAGTTTTGCACAGCAAAGGAAAGGATTACGAATATGAAGAGAGAGCTTACACAATGGGAGAAAATTGTTGCTAGCTACTCCTCCAATAGGGGATTAATATCCAGAATACGTAAAGAACTCAAAAAACACCAAAACAAACAACCCAATCAATAAGTGGGCAAAAGAACTAAACAGATATTTCTCTAAAGAAGAAACACAAATGCCCAACAAATATTTTGAAAAAAAAAACAACCACAAAAAAACCCCTGTTCATCATCTCTAGCAGTCAGGGAAATACAAATTAAAACCACACTAAAATGTCATCTTACCCCTGTCACCATGGCAAAAATCAAGAATACAAACAATAATAATTACTGGTGAGGGGAGAAAGGTACACTTGTAAATTGTTAGCATGACTGCAGACTAGTACAACTACTCTGGAAAGCAGTATGGAGAGTCCTCAAAAAGACTAGGGATGAAACCTATCATATGACCCAGTTTCCTACCTGTTGGTATTTTCCCCAAATAAATAAAATCAGCATACTACAGTGATAATCCACCTCAATGTTTATAGCAACACAAGTCACAACCACTAAGTTATGGAATCAATCCAGGTGCCCATCATTAGATGAATTAAGAAATTGCAGTATCCATAAACAATGGAGTTCTACTCAATCATAAAGAAAAACGAATTTGTAGCATTTGCTGATAAATGAGTGGAAATGGAGAACATCGTGCTAAGGGAAATACGTTGAAAAACTCATAAGTTGAGTGTTTTCTCTCAAATGTGGGAAGCTGGAGTAGAATATAGGAGTGGAGGAAGAAAGGATAGGATATCATAAAGACATAGGGAAGATCAGTAGTATAGAAGAAGGAGGTCAAGAGGCAGAGTGGAGGAATAGGAAAAGGGAGGCAGTGCAGAATGAATTCTTTTAAAAAATCATGTCATGTGCATATATTCCACAGGGAATTTCACCTTTATGTATAAGTAAAAAGAACCAATCAAATATAAATAAATAGATGAGCGAAAAGAAGTCTAGCAGAATAGATAAAGGAGAATGGGGAGGAGAGGGAGGACATGAGGGAAAAGAGAGCGGGAAAAGGCAGGGGGTTGTGAACTGAAATTGAATTCCATGTGTATATGATTTTGTAGGGATGACTCCAACAGCTATGTCTAACTATAAAGCTCTAATTAAAAAAAGTGTTAAATAATGAGAGCTTAATTTGTGTACTAGGCTTAATTTTAAATTTTTTTTTAAATTTGGAATGTTTGAACTTGAAAGAATATTTCGATGGAATTTCTGTTTTTAATTAGATAAATTTATATTCAGTACTGATTTTTGCCCCATCTAACTTTGGCATACTACTTAAAAATCCTACAGATGCCTTTTGTGATAAATTATTGTATTGTGAAAATATTTTTGAAAGTAGTTACACTCAATAGGGCAAAATGAGAGATCTATGAAGTATTTAGATTGAAATAGTTACATTTTCCCATACCAATAAATAGAATTAATAATATTTTCAACACAGCAAAATTAGAGAAGGGGATTGAGAGTATGTTTTGTTTAGCAGAATTTGCTTTATGTTTACAATTATTTCAGCAACCATGAGAGTTTTTATTCATTAAGATTTTTATGGCTTACAGTGAGGAGTTAATTGAAGATATTAGCAATTTCAAATATATTAACCATAAAATGTACCACTGAGGAAAATTATAGGCAATTTAATGAAAAAACCTAAAATTAATAATACTACATAGAAAATGTAGACATCAATGTTTAAAAAATACTACATAGAAAAAGAGATTATCTTCTGAATAATACCAGCAACTTTGTATAAGAGATACATATGACTATACACATGACTTAAATATGTGAAAATATAATGAGATATCATTATTTCAACTTTCCAGTAAAATGATTTTATTTTTTCAATAGCATATAGACACAATATATATTATTTTAAAGAAGTAATTCTAAGTTTCAAAATAGTTTTGGAAAAATAAATTTTATGAGTTCATCATCATAATAAAATCAGTCAAAAATAAAATACAAATATTTGTAATATCATTTTATTCTTTAATTCCTACTTTCACTCTGAAATGACTCCCTAGTCATCGTGTTTTATGCTCACTTTATAAAAAGATTTTCAGTTTTAAGCTAGACACAACTTTTGGCCCCACCCAGGTTGACAAGCCCCAGTTCCCCTAAATGAGACTTTTAAAATAATTTAGTTTTTATATTATCTTCTGAGGTAGAATGATGAACTTCAGTAAAAGACATCACACAAAAAGGGAAATGGAAAAGAATTGACATTTAGCAAGCAACAAGGAACCCGTTACTACACTTGAATGGGAAAGGGAGGTACTCCACTAAATAAAGGGACTTATTTAATCTCTATACTGCAATCAGATGGTGTTTTTAAATATTTTTTTTTTAGTTGTAGATGGACACAATACCTTTATTTTATTTATTTATGTGGTGCTGAGGATCGAACCCAGTGCCTCATGCATGTGAGGCAGGCACTCTACCGCTGAGCTACAACCCCAACCCCAGATGTTTTTATTCCTAATCTATGGAAATTGAAGCTTATAAAGACAGAATAAATTGTTAAAGTCACATACTTTGTAATTACTGAAGCTGGAATTTATACACATTTTTGATAATAGCAAACTGTGTTTAATAAAAGGCAAAAAATTGGATCTAAATTGTAAGGCACTATTTATGATTAAGATCTCGATAGTCATGCTTAACTTCACTAAAAGACACTTACAAACTATTTTATGATTTTAATAAAAACACCATTGGAGAAATTCAACCCTGGAAGTTGCAAACTGGCAGTGTTTAATAAACAGACTTAGTGGAGTACCCAGAAATTGACCTCTCTTGTTAGAATAAAGCACCCAAAATGATTCTTTTTAACTGAAGAGTCATGACCCACTAGCATTGGAGACTTGAGAGCTATGCCACAAGCCCAGAGGCTTGATAATATTAGAATTGATTCAGAGTTAACAATATTAAAGTAATATTAGAATAATATTAAAATGTATGAGTGGTTGCTTTAGTGGTGTGGTAGGGTCCAGGGGGCTGGAATTACATAGGGACATGAGGAAACTTTTTGTTCCCACTTTTTTTATTGGTGCATTATAATTATACACAATGGTGGGATTTGTTATATATTCATACATGCATACACTATAACACTATAATTTGGTTAATATCACTCCCCTGATCTCCCTTCCCCTCCTCCCACCCTCAGGTCCCTTTCCTCTGTTCTGCTGATGTCTTTTTTATTTTTGTGAGATTTACCTTCACCTACCCCATTCCCACTCATCTTTCTTTTCCTTTTTACTCTCTAGCTTCCACATATGAGAGATAACATATGAGCCTTGATCTTCTGAGTTTGGCTTATTTTATATAATATAAAGATCTCAAATTCCATTTATTTTTCTGTAAATGATATAATTTCATTCTTTTTATAGATGAATAAAACTCCATTGTATATATACACCACATTTTCTTTATCCATTTCTTTATCCATTCATCTATCATCAATACCCAGGTTGGTTTTGTAGTTTGGCTATTGTGAATTATGCTGCTATAACCATAGATATGCATATATTACTATAGTCGTATGCTGACTTTAATTATTTCTTTCTTTCTGTTTTTTTTTTTTTTTGGCACTGGGTATTGAACCCAAAGTGACTTTGTTTCTGAGCTACATCCCCAGCACCCTCCAGCCTGGTTTTTTTCTTTTTTTTTTTAACTTAACGTTGAGACAGGGCTTGCTAAATTGCTAAGGGCCTTGATAGGTTGATGAGGCTGGTCTTGAACTTGCAATTGTCCTGTGTCAACTCCTGAGTTGCTGGATTACTGGTGTGTGCCACCACTCTTGGTATGGACTTTAATTATTGAGAATAAATACTGAGGGGGTGGCCTAGCTGGATGATAAGGTAGTTCCTTGCCTAGTAGGCAGAAGGAAATTCTGAAGATGTTGGATATGGCTGCTGTTTTGATTGTGGTGGTGATGCTTTGGGTGTATACACCTGTTAAACTTATCAATTGGTATACCACAAATATGTACAGTTTATTCTATGTCAATTGTACTTCAATAAAGCTGGGAAAAATACTTTCTGGGCTGGCAGAGAGAAGGGCAGATTTAACACCACCACTAGGAATGACATATACTCTGCATTCAATCTATATGCCTTTCAGCTTCTTGATAAGCAACATTATTTGGTCTATTATTAGTTGTGTAGATCCAAATTATTGAGCATATGAGACTTCAGAAACTAATGAAATTAACAGTAAAGATATCAGATTTAATAACTCAATAATTTTTACAGTAAAACTGGATTAAAGTTATTGCTGATCTTTTTTGTCAAGAATACAGACTTGGGCTGGGGTTGTGACTCAGTGGTAGAACTCTCAGCTAGCATGCATGAGGCACTGGGTTTGATCCTCAGCACCACATAAAAATAAAATAAAGGTATTGCATCTACCTACAACTAAAAAATAAATATTAAAAAAGAATACATACTTCCTTGATATATTAGTTATTTGCTGGTTATTATCGTTCACATGTTTGTGGGTTGACTAGGGATTCACCTGAGCCAGGTTGGGTTTGGTTGGGTTGCCTGGGATGCTGACTGAGCTCACTCATGCATATGCAGATTGTCTAGGGCTATCCCTCCCAGGTCGGTGTGGCTGGAGAAACTTAGCTGGGGCATTCCTATTCCAGATTATCTCTCCTTTTATTTTGGCCTGAGCATGACCCCTATAGGGATGGCAAAGGTAGAACAGTGCCAGCCCAATAATGACACATGATATTCAAGACATCTTGTTTCATGCTTGCTAATACCCTATTATTAAAGTTCTATGTCAAAGGAGAACTGAAACTGATAACGAATCTATCACATTTGCCATACAGTTCTTATCTTTTGGTGGGGGAAGAAATGACATATTTCAAAAAATTTAAATTTTGAAAAAAATATTAGCCATGTTTATTTTCTTTGTAAAATGATAATTTTATACTTCAAAAATGATGTTTTGTTTCCTCACATGCAGTTACTATTTAAAATGAGTATAATAGAACAGAACATTTATGGTGCTACTTGTGAGATACAAAAAAAATGTTATAAAAAGTGTTCTTAATACTTTAATATGATGGAAAACTGTGCATGCAAAAAAATAGAGTTCTTCATATTTCTTTGCATTTAGCCTGTTTTTGCAAGAATGTAAGTTAGAAGAGGATGGTAGTCACCTCAATCCTGCTCCTGGTGTATGCCTACCCCTTAGCACAGTTCCTAGTACATGGTTAGAACTTCAAATATGTGTTGAAAATTTTTTAAAAAGAATAAGTTGCCAGTCTTTTTAAATGCTTTCATGAAGTGGAACCAAGTTTGGTTAAATTACCTTGGTGGAGTGCTGTCCAGTAATAGACACACCAGTACATTGTAGACAACACTAAGAAAACGAATAATTTATTTGCAAGTCAAATCAAATATGGTGATGGCATGTAATCTGAAGCTCTACACTGAATGAAAAGCAACAGGAGTATCTAGTACGATTAAAAGAAGGGTTATAAATGTAGGCCCTCAATTGTTTTCCCATGTGAGCTACTGGACACAAGGTGACAATACCACTGATCATAAAACCTAGCATACTACAGTTGAAGCTCTGCTTAAAGCAGCTCAGTTGTGGGGCTGCAATGTCAGCTGTAAGTGACCAGAGAGATTACATCCCACTAGATATTGTGATATGTTTGCATAATCATTCCCTATTTCCCTATGTCCTATTACAAGTGTCTTATTGTTTTTTTTTTTAACCACAACATGGAATAGACATGGAAACAATTTTATCTGTCTGTTCTACAAATGAGGAAATTGAATATTAACTGGTTTATAGTTACTGAGCAGATAAGTGATGGAAGCAGAATTAGGACCAATTGTCCTAATTGTCAGGTCTGTGTTTTTAAATTGTATCATATTGTTAGCAGAAAGAACTGACTGAATGAGGGGAATTGAAAAATATTTGCATAACAGAAATCTCATAAGAATTGAAGAATTGTTGCTTCTGCTAATGTTGAGGACATTTCATAACTATTTGAAATATTTTATTTTTATTTTTTTGTGAACCCCAAAATCTGTAAGATTTTTCAGATTATTGTGAGTCATTTCCTAAATTGAAGACTTCTCTTTCAACAGGTAACATTATCTATTGAATTTTCTTTCTTACTTTCTCTTTTAAATCTGAGACCAGGGAATGTGATTCCACTCTCCCCCTCAATATAAGGTATTCCTTTATTATTGCTGCTATGTCTTATTTTTATAAGTCAATATCCTCTATTAATGAAAATATTCAAGGCATGAGGGATACAAAAGTAAATGGTGATCTAGTTACTGTAGCCACATTCTAATATTTTTCTATTCTAATTTTGTGGAATATGTATATTCACATACAGCATACAGTTATAAGAAATAATCAAGACATCCCCATGTACGGTTCATCCAGTTTCCCCCAATAGTAGCATCTTGTTTAACTCCAGTAAAACTCATAAGCAGGAAGTTGACATTGAAACAATTCATCCACCAGCCATATTCTGATTTCACTAGTGTTACATGTAATCATTTGTGTGCATGTATGCTTAGTTCTATGCAATATTATCATACATGTAGATTTGTAGAATAACCACTAGAGCCAAGATACAGAACAATTTCATCATAAGACTCCTTCATACTGTTCCCTTATAGTCCTAGTCACCTCCCTTCTTAACCTTGACAACCACTAACTTGTTCTTCATCTCTACAGTTTTATGATTTCAAAAACACTACATAAATGGGATCACACAATTTTAGAAGTTGAATTTTTCACCTAGCATCATTCCCTCAAGATCATCTAGGTTGATGTATGTCTCTATCAGTTGATAGATTGCTATATTCTATTGCTGAATAGTATTCTAGCCTTATATTTTGGCTTTGATCTGATTCCCTCCTATCTTGGTTGTATAGAATGATCTCTGAAGACTTAAAATTGTACAGGGCAAAAATAAAAAGGGGGTTGTTTGAATGCTCAAGCACCCCCAAACAGCCAACAGACTTGGGTTAATATGTGCAACCATTAATCTTAGAGAGATGGCATGTGCTGCCTCCAGGTATTTGAGCATTGCCCCAATATCATAACAATTATTTTCATATATGAAAGATGAAGAGTAACAGCTTTCAAGAAGTGATTTAAGGAGGTAGCTCATTAACAAGTTTCTTTAGAAAAAGTTTTGAAACTATTGAATTCTTATCTGTCAAATGAGAAAAAAAACAATATAATTATAAATTCAAAGCCTTATCTGTTGTAGTCATTATCTCAGCTGCTTTGAAACTATCCTTCAGCACCCTTAGGGGTCTAGCAAATACCTGCAACTTCCTTCTTCTCCTCTCCATTCTCTCCCAACAAGAGCAAATCTGAGATAATCTATTTTACACATTGAGTTTTGCATCAGCTTTTCTTTGAAGAATGACTTCTGTGGTTGAAAAGAAATTTGAAAACATCAGATCTGTCACCTAAACATTATATAACTGTAACTGTTTCACTGAATAAGCACCCCCAACCCAATGCTTGTTCAAATCCTTTCTGTGGAACCAGTTCTTTCCTCTACTTAGATGATATCTAGGTCAAGTGCTATGACATTTTTGGTCAGTGTTAGGTAATGAGGATATTTTAATTTCTGTAGTGCTCAGAAGTTCAGGTAATAAATATCCAGTTCAATGTAGTATTCCCAATTTCCACCTTCCGTTAAAATGATGCCTTCTTTCCTCTCCCAGCAGAGATCCAGTGTGGCCTGGTAACCTGCAGTGGGAAGGTTCCTTACATAGAAAGAAACCAAAAGCCAGCCATAGCCTCTGGCTTTTCAAATTGTTCCCATCTGTTACCCTGCTTGAGGCTCATCTGGGTTAAACTTGGAAGAGGGAATGCAGCAGAAAAGTTCAGAAAAGCTGACTAATATTATCATGAATAAAACTGATACTTGTTTGACACAGACTGCTCTCAGAAAACTGGTAGAAGCCATTCTGATCGATCGTTGCCCAGTTCTGATTAGTGGTTGTTGTGCCATCTGATTGCTACATTTTTTGGAAAAAGGCTCATGTATTGGGGTCATGATGAAGGTGATTCCCTTTTGGGGCATTTTGTTGGGTTTTTAAAAACCTTCTCCTACACACACACACACACACACTCACACACACACACACACACACACACACACACACACCTGATGTTCCCTTGACTTGGATGATCTCATTTACCTCTAGTTTATGATTCTTTCTACCTCCTCAGGATATCCAGTGATATACCTCCAACTTGTTCTAAAGGGATCACTTCACCATACAAGGGATCCCTCTTGGTCAGAGTCTTAGACAAATTCATGCTGGATCTCTTGTGAGCCTGGATTACTTCAAAATCACAGGGAATACCTCCATGTTCTTTTCAGACCATGTTCAGGACAGCAATCTGTCTTCACTCCACCAGCAGGATATATTTCATGGGCATTTGGCCAGCCATAGTCTCTGGCTTTTCAACTTGTTTCTCCAAGTTTCCAAAGGACCCACTTCCAGTATTTTACTGAAGAGTCATTTTCTGAACTTGAGGTTAAGAGCCATATCCTTTCTGTTTCTTAGAAACTCCCTCTGAAATCTCCCAGTTTTAGCCTTTTGTGGCACCAGTGTGGATGAAGGAGTAAGAGTGTGAAAACTGGTTTTCATTTAGCTTATTTAAAAATTTTACATGTAGACTCTCACCACCCTTTGGACCTAATGTTTAGAACCTAATGTTTTAGGCTCTCCATAGAAATGGCAACTGGAATAGATACATACATTTTATTATCCTGTTATGTAAACAAAGATACATAGCACATAATTGTCCCTCAGTAAATGGATGTGTCTAAATAAAGTGGCTCTTACAAAGCCTATTGGGAATTAATAAGCATTCTCTTTATGACTGAGGGCTTGTGTATACATATGATTTTATATACAATGCTTTGTTACAAAAATACACATGTATTATCTCATTTATTTTTCATGATTACTAGTTGGAGAAAGAATCCAATATGTCCCCATTTGAAATCCATGAAAAAGATCCACATGTATGTATTCCAACCTTACATCCTCCAGGGAACAGTTAATTATATAAATAAAAATAAGTTTTAAGAAAATCAGTTTTTTTTTAACTTTCTGAGCAACTTCCTCACCGTCTTAGAGTTTTCTAAGTTAAATTTGGCCCCTTGGAGAATATTGCTCATGTTTTGCTCCTGTTCATTCATCTCTATGTAACTATTTATTTCTCAGTGACTGAAGGGGTAAAAACTAAGTTTCAGGAAAAAAATGAATGCTCCTTGCTTGCAATCTATTTTTTAACTTGTCATCTGTTAAGGGTGATGCAAATGTGAGATACATTGCTCCTCTTCAATTCTTCTTTAATATTCAAGTAGATTTTCAGTAGCTTGAATCTATAAATAAATGAGCCTATCAGGAGTTAAGATGCCATGAATGACAGCTCTGCTCCTCTGATTACTACATTCACTTAAATGATTTCATGTATATTTTTAAATTAGTGCCTGCGAAATTTTTGAAGGGTGCAAGGAAATAAGCTAATTACTCCCAGTGCCGAGTTTACAGATAAAATGAGAAATAGCCCATTAACTAACAGTGGAATATTGATCTCTGGTTTACCTATAAATGAGAAACTGAGATTGGTTTCGAAAACTAGAAAAAAACACCTCATGTGATTTTACTAAGTTGATGTTGGTTCACTGGTTGGGTTTTCTCTGCTCAGTCAGTTGTCAAGGATCTTCACCTTGAACGTGTGTGCAAGAACTTGACGTGTTTGCACTCAGTGTGACAATGGGGTAATCTCATCTGCGTGTACTAATTCCCTCTCTGTCACGTAGGAGGGGTCGGGAAAGGCTTTTGATTTTTGTAGATAGTTGCTGTCTGTCAGTGGATTTTTTCAGTGAAAATGTCTTTCTTTCCCCCCCACCCCCACCCCATATCCATTCTTTAACAGTCACGGGAACACTTCGACTACCTTGCTTAGTAGAGCGAATTGAAGAACAAACTTATTATAAATTTTGCTGCTGTTTAGTACTTAAATTATCTTTGTAAAAATTGTACTGGAAACATATTATAGTTCAGAGTAAGAAGTGGGCCTTGTTAGCACTCGTGATGGAATTACATTATTAATATTATTATTTTACTTACATATTGGTCTCTCTCATCAAAACATATATTCCTTGAAGATCATCTTGTCTTTTTTAAATAATATTTTTTTAGTTGTAGATGGACATAATACCTTTATTTCATTTGTTTTATTTTTATGTGGTGCTGGAGATCGAACCCAGTGCTTCACACATGCTAGGCAAACACTCTACCACTGAGCCACAACCCCGGCCCCAATCTTATCTTTTTAATGGTTACTTTTCCTAATGTCATGCTGAATGCCCCAAACACAGTAGATAAATTTATTGAAAGTTATTAACCCAAACAAGAGTTACAGAAAGTGTTTCTCTGTTCATAACTACCCAGAGTCTTTCAAAATCACTCCATCAGCTTATGTTCAGAAGTCATTGTCATCTTTATCATTGTCATCCCTGTCCTCATCACTGTCATCTCACCTCCCACTTACTGGTCTCTTGTGAAATACCAGTCTCTTTGCTAAGTGTGTTTTGCATAACCTCATTTAATCCACAAAACAGTCTTATGAGGTATTGGCCTCATTTCCATTTTACAAATGATTAAACCCAAGAAGGGTGAAGATAAGCAATTTGTCACATCTGAAAGAGTAGCAGAGTCATAGCTCAGACTCAGATTGGTCTTATTTCGCGTCTAAGTTTTTATTGTGGTTGTGGTAGAAGGTGCCCTTCTATACAATCATCTTCATGGCTGTATAATAAACCTTTCTTGGGAAGAAGAGGGTCCAGGGATTACACCCAGGGCCTTCCTAATGCTAAGCACATGCTTTACCACTGAGCTTTACCCCCAGCAGAAGGCTTTTCTTTCTTTGTTTTTTAATTCCTCGAATTCCATCTTCTATTAATTGCTTAGCTTTTTGCCTCCTTGGATGTATTGTACTATATTTAAAAGGAAAAAAAAAGGTTATCTGATTAGGTTAACTGAAAGAATACAGATTATATATATGCCATATAAAATACAGAATTATGTATTAATTTTAATATTTTATATATATATTTATATATACAAATCTAGGTATGGGGAGCCATTTCCTTCTAGGTGGTTCTCAACTGTGGCTGCATAGCTCAATTGCCTAGTGAGTTGCTTAAAAACTGGAGACTCTCAGATTTTATCTTAGAACTGTTGATTCACAGTCTAGGAGAGACCCAGGCATCTGCTTAAAGAAACAAATGTGTTTTTTAGGTGCAAAGTGGTTGGAAAACCATGGCCTGGGTCTGGGTGAAGTGGTGGCATAAAGTTATTTCTCCCCAAGCACTGGCACATCACTAGGAGTGCCTTGGGCAGTGGTGATGGTATTCAGCATGACATTAGGAAAAGCAACCATTAAAAAGATAAGATTGGGGCCAGGGTTGTGGCTCAGTGGTAGAGTGTTTGCCTAGCATGTGTGAATAATGGACACTGCACACCTCCTAGGTTTTCCCAAGTTCTTCTATTCAATAATTCTTGTCTTCTATGTGCTTATATCGTGCACAAGCTTATACTTCCCCAAATGTAGAAGGAAGGACATAGTTCAGCCAATTGGACTATTTTATTTTTCTTTTTAAGTAAACTTACAAGGCAGAGTGACTTTGTCTACAGCATACTCAACTATTTATGTGGTAGTTCTTCTTGGCTTAGCTTATAACTGTTACATAAAGGTTAGGGATTTAGAGAAAAGAGAGCAGGAGAGAAAGTCACAAGCCATATGGATACACACAGCATGGCAGAACACACTAAATCATCCATTCAAACTAGTCACAACTTATGACATGAGAAAGTGATAGAAAATTTAGATATTTTCTATATTTAAATAAATTTACCTATGGACCAAGGAATTATATTTATGACTATGCTTCTTTTAACTATCGAATATTGTGCATCTTCATATTCATCCTCAAAGAAAATAATTATCTTTGCTTCCCTGGAATTTACCTAAGTGCCAATTCTCAGTAACTGGTCATCTGGTCATCCCTCAGGTATCTTTATTGATTTTTGATCTGTTCTAAACTGTTCTAATATCTAGTACCTGTGTGTTATATAGTCATGTACCATAAAACTACATTTTGGTCAATGGTAGAATATATATATATATATGATGGTAGTGCCATAAGGTTATAGTGGAGCTGAAAAATTGCTTATTATTTTTGCTTATTTATTATTGCTTATTATTTTTACTGTGAATTCTCTATATTTATTTATTTATTTGGTACCAGGGATTGAACTCAAGGGTACTTGACCACTGAGCAACATCCTGAGCTCTTTTTTATTTTTGAGACAGGTTCTCACTAAGTTGATTATGGCCTAGGGCCTCACTAAGTTTTTGAGGCTGGCCTTGAACTTTTGATCTTCTGCCTGCATCTTCAGAGCATCTGGGATTACAGGCATGGGTTTACCACTGCACCAACTCTATGTTTAAATGTATCTAGATTCACAAGCATTTATTGTGCTGCAGTTGTCAGTGTGCAGTGTAGTAAATTGCTGTACAGGTTTGTAGCCCAGAGTAACAGGCTATGCATACAGCCTAGGAGTGTAGGCTGTACCCCCCAACTGTGTAAGTACACCCTATGAAGCATGCACAGTAATAGAGCCACTTCACGATGTATTGCTCTTCATGATGCATTATCCCTGACATTATGATGCACCTCTGCACTCACATTCCTTCTTTCCCTCCTGTCACCTTTGTGATCCCCTCCTCTTCAACTCCCCATCCCCAGCATCTCTGCCATACCTCCTCATTCTCCCTTCTGGGTTAAAAAATAAAGAAACTCTCTGGCAGGTAACATTCCCCCCTTACTCTTGCTGCAGCTCACTACTAAGCCCCACATTATATGAAATCGTTATTTTTTTTCCCCTTTGTGCATTAGTGTTTTGACATCTGATATCTGGCATTAGCTCCAGAGAGAAACTGTTCTTTTCAAGAATTTTTTTGTGATTTCTTATTAGCTCTTTTCAAAGAGGTGATGTCTTGCATGAGAGATGCTGTCTTCAATAATAAAATCTGGAAGATTTTATAATATAAATACACATAAATTTAAGTTATTTTGATTTCTGTATTGCAATGTTTGTCCTACTTTCTTTTGGAAAAGGAATATTTGAGTCCATCTGTAATTGTTTTCATTAATGAGAAACACTGCAAATGAAAGAAAGCAATATATACCTTTGAAGTGAACACCAATCATTTTATAGTTTATTGTGTAGAGTCTTTAACCAATTAGTCAAAACACAAAACACGGGGTAACTCTATTTTTTGTCTTTTAAATGATAAACTTGGACTCTTTACTCTGGGGTGAAGTGTTATCAGTTTTTTTTTTTTAAGAGAGAGAGAGAAAGAGAGAGAGAATTTTTTTTTAATAAAAATTTTTTAGTTTTTGGTGGACACAACATCTTTATTTTTATGTGGTGTTAAGGATCGAACCCAGCGCCCCACGCACGCCAGGTGAGCGTGCTACTGCTTGAGCCACATCCCCAGCCCTGTCATCAGTTTTAAAAGACATTATTACATTAGGACAAACACTGTCTTTGTTCAGACTTTGTATAACAGCTTGATCTACCTAGAGAAATTTACAAATACCCTGTTCGCATTTCTACATAGCTCTAAGTCATTGGTTTACAACACATATAATAACTCTCTTGTGATTTTATTGGTGAGATGTTTCCATACTCATTGTTTTATTTCAAATTAGTCCATAAAATGGCAATGAATAGGGGTTGGAGATTTAGCTTGGTGGTAGGGCGCTTGCCTAGTACAAGCAAAGCCCTGAGTTTGGTCCTTGACCCTGAAAAGAAAGAAAATAAAATTTAAAAAAAGGCAATGAATATGTCATACTTTAGTTAAGATGTTACTTTATGATTATATTTTCTATAAACTCTATGAAGAACATAAAGACAGATTATTACACACTTTCTAGTGCGTTCCTTCTGGAAATTCTGTCAAATCACTTTCTTTTCACAGCTTCTAAAATGAAATTTAGTTTGTCATCTCCATTCCTCTGTTGATCTTATATTTATGCAATTAAGTATAGAGGCTGAGTGTAAACTGGTTTTCCTAATACTCCCGTATGACATTTCAGAGGGGGGGAAATAAATCTGTGAACTATTTATATTTGCATTTGAATTCAAGTCCAAGTTCTCCTAAGGTTCTCAGACTTCACATTAGACATTTTCCTCAACTACTGAATTTCCAGCAGCTGTGTGGGAGTTCTGGATAAATTTGGGTACATTAGCTTATTAGAAATAATGTTACTTAAAATGATAAAACTTCAAATTATGATGTCAGTACTTTCTCTGACTTTGTTTCCTGTTATTAGAATTTTCTCAGAAAATGTGTGCAGCTAAGTTTGGGGTGAAATATTTATTCACCTCTTGTCCTTTAATATTTTATTCTGTTTTCACCCTCGAGTAAATTCAGAATGCCTTATTTTGATAAATCCTTGAAAAAAAAGCCTGAAGAATTATTTTATCTCAGCTTCTTATTTTCTTAAGTATAAGGAAGCTAAGGCTTAGAGAGTCACAGTGGGTCAGAACCCATGCTTTCTATCCATTGTCATGCTCATTCTATAGAAGAATATATGAAACTGGAAAGAATATTTGACTTCGTAATTCATGTCTTTTATACATAGACTTCTACTCCATGGGAATTGCCCTGTAGGGTAATAGATATACTGGAAGTTATATGATTTGCTTGAACAACAGTGACTATAATGCTAGCTCTTTCTTTAGTATCTTTTTTTTTTGTGTGTGTGTGTGTGGAGGAAATAATTTTTTTATGGACATTGTAAAATTGAAGTTATGCAAATGTAGAAAAATGAAAACATATGAGGTCTCAACAACAACAATAAAAAACCCAGAAGATGTACTAAGGTTTAAAATACGATCCTGATTCCTCCAAATTTCTCATCATAAAACAGTGTCTACTTTAGCAGATATTGTCCTAAGTGAACTTTCTATCAGTTTCTTCAGTAGATGCAAACATCTTTGATTGCTGGTTGAGTATAAGGCCTCTGCTGTATAGTATGTGGGTTCCATTGGACACCTCCTTTCCTTTCATTTGAATCTTTTTTTTTTTCTTTTGACTCTCTGAAGCAAAAGTGACTTTATTACCCATCCTGGAAGTCAGGGAAAGTAGAATGTTTTTCAGAATTTTCATTTTGGCAAGTGAAAAGTGCCTCACTAAATCATTATTCTGGGATTTGGGTTGAGTTTGCAGTTATCCAGTTTCCAATATCCATAACTAATGAAAATTTATATTAAGCTAAGTGTGCTCCATATGGGATGAATCTATTGTTGTCTGTGTGAATAGTCACATCCTGGCCATAGAGTGATCTGTTTCCCTACTAGCTTATACATATTTATCCAGCAACATTCCAGTGCCTTCCTCTGGGGCCAGGTCTATGTATGTGGATAGAAAACTATTCTTGAAAGATACTTTTCCTGAGGACTTTAGTCCGCAAACACTTCTCCTGTTTCCTTCGGCCCCTATAACACTTCATTATGCATCATGCTGCACCAAAATATGTATAACTTATTTTGTCATGATGCAACACTAGAAGCCTTTTTTAGGAGGATGTTTTAATAAATTTTTTTTTAAATTCGGATATTTGTTTTCCTGTTGTCAAATCAGAACAACGATACATTCAATAAACATTTATTTAAGCACTTACTATAGACCAGGCACTATTTTAGGTACCAGGGGTATAGGAGTGAGTAATTCAGATAAAGCCCTGCCTTTCTGAAACTTATTTGGTCATAGTGGGTGGGAACTGGGAAGAAATCCAAAACACATAACATCAGTCCAGAGAGTGTAAGGAATTATAAGATAAAAGAAACATGGAGCATAATTGAGGGAAGTTTTCCTTGAATATGATGGTCAGGTAAAAGCTTTCAAAAAAAGTGACCTTTAAGTTAATTCTCAAATAATGAGAACAAGCCAGCAATGGAAATATTGAGGGGACATCAAAGGCAGAAGTGAGTGAGACTAGATGAGTGTGGTGTGAAACAAGTTCTGATGATTAGAAGAGGCCATTTAATTAATGACTTAATTAACTTGCTCAATTATGATAAATGACTTAAATCATGCTAAAATTTAAGGACTACATTTCCTCTATTATTCTATTGATTAACAGAGAATGTTTTTCATAAATGATAGATGAAAGCAACCTCATTTATTTTAACAAAACTTTAGAACATAGATTTAAGGAGTTGTTTAGGCTGGAGGCATTTTCTGTACTGTGCACTTACTCTACTGGAAATACCCAGCTAAGCAGCATGGGGCCCAGCAAGCATGGAGGAAGAGTATTCTCATACAGCAGAGAATAAGAAGAGTATTCTCATACAGCTTAAGGAAGAATGATGCAGGAATGGAAGGTGTTGATAGATCTGAAAATGCTGAGATCCTGGTTGGTAGTTACTTTTCATGTGGAAAACAGATTCTTTCTTGCTTTGCTAAAATTCCCTTAGGACTGTTTTCTACCTTTAAGGCTATCAGAGAAATTAATAGAAAAATATTCTCTGTTTACTAAAACTTAATACATACTTAGCTTGACTGGAACATACTAATTTTGAACAATAAATATTTTAAAGAAAATTTTTCTTTAGGTGACTCTGATTTTCTGATGCTCTGGGCAGGTCAGCAAATGACCATAGCCTCTCCATTATCTGTCTTTTAATTGTTTAAACTTCATGACTTTATTTCAGACTCTTCTAAGTGTTTGTGTATGAAGTGTAGTCTCTTCTCATTTGCACTTAGGGGGACACTGAATCAGCCAACATTGAACCGTTTCTCCTAGGGGAGACACTGGGCGAGGTTCTTGTGAGCATCTAGTTGCCACATTTTTGTTAACAGACCACATGTCACAGGTATTATGTGTTTCTAGTTAAAGAATCTTTAATGTTTATTGTTGATTCAGTAACATTGAACTTAAAACCAACAGCACTGAAGCTCATGCATGCCTGAACAAAGCTTACCTAAGACACCTGTTTTCTCCATGAGGCGCATCATAGTCTTGTGCTTGGAAATACAGGCAATGCTTCAGCACTACACTTGGGAGCCAATTTAAATAGCACGGCCACCAACAAAATGCAGAAATATGTGAAAAACACAGCATTACACAGACCCTGAGAAGCATACTTGTTTACAGTGAGAGCTGAAACTGGAAGGCAGAGCATGTCTCCATTAGCCTCAGGTTGGGGCATGTCAGGTGACTCAGATTTTCTGGGCACATCAGCAAATGACCACACCCTCTCTACAAATACTGATTTTGAGGTTACAAATGCCTTTTAATAAGTAGGCAAATTTGCAACTATGGAATCAGGAACAATGAGTATTGATTGTATAATGAGTCATCTATGGCATGTCTTAGTTACTGGAAGGTGGGAATTATCTTCGATTATATAATGTCTTCTAAATCATAATACTTGGTGGATAAATCATAATACTTCCTTTATGTGTTTCTATTTATGGTCAGTTTTAGCCAAGTACCTCTGGGTGTAATATTTATATTTATTAAATACTTAAATATACAAATGCATAAATATTTATGTACATGCATATTACTTAAAAACTCATACAGAGACAGAGCCAGTGAGAAATCAACACTGAAAGAGAGAGAGAGAGAGGGAGAGAGGACATGGTGTGCTGAAGAAAGTCATTTTTAAAAGTAATGAATGTCCTAATTATTCATATATTAGTGCAGCGGGCTGCTTAAAAATTCTTTGAAGTACATAAAATTGACTTAACCTCTTCTGTTTATAGACAATTAAAACAAAAACCCTTCATAATTAATATGATCTTAACATTATTTTAAAATGCAGTTAATGGGAAGTCATCCATCTTCTGACACAGTTAATTCAGTTTTTGCCACACTGCTAGCTACTGAATCTGAACATGTCATTATATATTAGAAGGTAATGCTTTATTTCACTTTTTTTCTTCAAACTATTAAAGTCAGTGAAAGGTTTGCTTAGTACATTACCAACACAATTCTTTGTCCACTTTTCAAAATTAATTTATGTCATCTAATAACAATTGCTCAGGAAAAGAAATACAGTAATTGGGTAGCTTATTCCAGGATATTCTGTAGTTGTTTATTAATGAGGCTTAGAATTGATACTTCTTTGAAATAAATTAATTCACTGCTTGTATTGGATTTCATACTTGGAGATTTTTCATTGCCATATCTCTGGAGAACAGAAATCTGTGGTCATTTTGAGCATTCATTAAAAAAAAATTACTGGGACTAGGGAATAATGAGCTGGTGCCCTCTTTAGGTCTCCTAATCCTTAGGCTAAGATTCAGTGCCTCAGCCCTCAGTTTGGGAACTACTTTTGCAAAGTATGTTTGCATATTATTGAGGGGATGGCTGAAGTAGAAGGACAAATCTTCCCTGTTTTCAAGACATGCACATTGCACAAGAGAGGTACAATTAGCATGAGCAGGACAAAGAGCAGAGAATGGAAAGGGAACTCAAAAACTAGCAACAAGGACTGGTGAGTGGACGAACCAGGGGAAGGCTGCTGCTTAGGGAGAATAGAGAGACCTCCTTTAAACTGAGGTTGGAATTCTGAGTAGAATTCCTTAGGTAGGAAGGGAGTATGGGCCCCCAGTAGGTTTAACTGGAGCCAGGTATTTATTTTTAACATTTTTTTATTTTTTTATGTATATATGACAGCAGAATACATTACAATTCTTTATTTATTTATTTATTTTTTCAGTTTTCGGCAGACACAACATCTTTGTTTGTATGTGGTGCTGAGGATCAAACCCGCGCCGCACGCATGCCAGGCGAGCGCGCTACCACTTGAGCCACATCCCCAGCCCCATTACAATTCTTATTATACATATAGAGCACAATTTTTCATATCTCTGGTTGTATACATAGTATATTCACACCAATTCATGTCTTTATACATGTACCTGGGATAATAATGAACATCACATTCCACCATCACAGGCAAACTGCAGGCAGTATGGAACGATGATTTGGATCTATGGTGCAGGTGTTACATGTGAGATGATGTGGCTGCACTTTCAAGGACAGGCAAGAGAGAGCTATTGTAGCATATTGAGCTGGTAAATTGAGAGCCCTGCTTTAAGAAATGTCTTCTAGCAATGGACTTTAGATGGATTAGTAGAGATAGGACACCATCCTATTGTGTTTATGGTATCAAGGGACCTGAACCAGAGATATGAATTTGAGCTAGATAATGGAGATGGACATAAGAGGTATTGTTGAGAAAGAATATGTATTCAGTGTGGAACTTTTCACTTGGCTGAGAGAGGCTTAGCCCCCAATGTTGGGTTTTCACAGAGACTTTACTACTAGCAAATTGTTGGTTTTGTTGTTCTGTTTTTTATTTGGGATGGGAGAATGTTTATTATCTGTTTCCCTGAAAATTCGCCAAATGTACTCATCTATGGTGGCAGTCAAATATCCTATATGAATTACCCATGTTTGAATAATAGGGACAAAATATTTCACGTTATTTTAAAGCTCTGATGTTAATTTAATCTTTACTGATCATTTAGAAGAGCCTTTAATATCACGGGTCCTTTCATCAATGTTATGAATGTCAGTTGTCATGCTACTGTATTTTCTGTAACAAAGCTGGGTGATGGAATTCCAAAGAACTTACAGTTTTATACTTCACACAATTAGTTGTTTACAGTAATCTGCTTCAGTTCTCCTGCATACGAATAATTTTTGGATTCAACTTTGTTGCCTGTTTTGGTTGTAATTCTTGCACTTCAAGAAGAAGATTAGCTTGCACAAATACTGTTATACATTTTATTTGAAAGTAGAAATATTGTTTTCATCTCAAGGACTTTGAGAGATTAGATGGGTATATTGTGAGCAAATTTGATAAAAAACCCAAAATATATAATATCTTTGCATAAAATCTTTCTTGAATTTGATAAAGCAAAATGATAGTAGCAGCAACAATAAAATAATTATCTTTATAAGTCCCAGAAAACATAAAATAATAGATATTTTTAGCAAAACTATGGATAAACAAAAGTATTAATGATTATTCACAGATACCAAAATACTACATACATTTATCTCTCTATCTATACACAGTAAACTATATTCTCAACTCTAATCACAGAGAGAAGATCAGAATTATGAACATAATGCAAATGGCATTCATGGAGGTTCTGCAGTGGATTGATGAGTAGGAAAAGGAAAAACTCCTAGCAATAGACACTCTATTAGAAAAAAAAAAAACAATTATTTAACAAAGCTTAGAAGAGGGCTGGTTTTCTGATAGGATATTGATGCTTTTGGACATGGCCACAGTGAGAGTACATGGGTAAATCAGAGAGACTTTGCACCAAGAAAATTTGTTTTAAGTTTATACCAACAGCTTAATATTAAATCCTCCAAATATTTAAAAGTTAAAATGATGGCTCTGCTTCAGAATATTTTCTACTCAAATATTTGGAGAATATATGTTAGGACAGGGCAGAATAAAATACTGTATAATTGACTGTCCTAGTATGTACCTACTTCCAGAGCTTTGTAAAAGTGATCTGGTATGACCTCCAGAGCCAAGGAAGGGCTTTTCCAATCAGAGCGAAGGGAATCTTGAAGTCTTTATTTTAAAGTATTCACAAAGCTGTGCTCCTAATTGAATAACTATGAAAACCACAATTGAACTGCCTGGTAATCATCACTGGATAAACCAGAGGCTGTCAAAATGGAAGGTTCATTTTGGCCTTAAGAACATTGTACTATTTGAAATTAGTAATTGCCAGTGTTATTACAAGAATCAACAATTACCAGTTTCCTCAAGGCTGACCCTTTTAAAAGTGGTCTCATTTTTGACAGATCCATGTGTCTTTAGATTTGACTTCAAACATGCAAAATTTCTATTTACAGCTTTAAAATTTGGTTCACTATACTTCTAAAGCAAGTTGGTACCAAATTGTTTGCTTGGGGTTTTGTTTTGTCTTTTAAGGCTCCCCCCTCACTCCCTGCCACAAGATAGATTCTGAGGATATACTCTGCAAAATGTTTTGCAAGGGCTTAGTTTTAGAAAGCTATGCCAAGTTTAAAATGCATATTCCACCTAATACTTCTGATGATTGCTATATATAATTTCATAGAGTGATCACAGGAAAAAAAGACACTGGTTAGGGGAAATGGAATAAAATAGAAATTAAATTGTTTTAGTTGAATAGAGAGAAAAGTATGGCATACTACTATTAAAAGATCAGACAATTTTAGGGTAACCTGAATATTATCTTAAATATTTAATTTTGGAAGGATTAACATCTCTATAATTGGTATTTCTTTCCAATAACACGATTTTATTGTTTAAGGCCTATTATTGTAGAAAGGCCTTTTTAGTACTGTTAAGACTCTAAGAGTTTACACCTAACAAATGCTCAGAAAATAACTTATAAAAGGCATACTTTGTCAACAGGAAAACTAAACCCAGAAAGACTTGGTGTTGGCCTCTGCTCTCTTTCCTATTACATCTATTCCTTCCATTCTCCTGCTTTGTCTAGTAATTCATTTGACTCCAAAATTAGAAAAACAGAATAAAATTAAAGATAGTAGGAGGAAGAAACAAAGAAAAAGAAAGATCTGCAGAGGGTAAAGAAAGACGTGATCAAAAAAATCAATTTGTAATTTTGAAGAAATTAGTGATGTATATAAATATATCAAGATTGATCCATAAAAAAAGAGAAAAGGCATGAAGAAATGAATTTGAAGTAAAAAGAGACACATAGATATTATTTAAAATCTTTATGATTACCATGAGCAAATTGAAGCCAGTATAAAAACTTACATGTAATGCATGAATGTCTGTAAAATTATATATTTCCAAAATTGACTAATAAAATAGAAAAATTAAACAGAATTAAAAAAAAATTGATCAACTCAAAAATGAAGAAACCTGGGCTGGCCTCCTAGACTATGAAAGAGAAAAAGGAGAAAGAGGCCCCAACAGTCCCTGCTGAATCCTCCTAGGTGGGCTTACTGTATACCGCCTGTCCTTGAGGAGCCCAAGGCAGAGCAGAACTGCTCTATCAACACACGAAGTCATCAGAAAAAAAGAATAAGAACTGTTGTTTTTAGTCACTAAGTTGCAGGGCACCTTGTGACTCAGCAAAGCCTAAATGATATAACAAATGCATGATTCTACATGCAGAAAAAATTTTAAATAGTTTACAATGTTTCCTTATTATGAAATACCATAACAAAATAGCAGTAAAATAGAACTTTCCTAACCTGATTAAAGATATTTAGCTGAAACTTATAGTGAATATACTTAGGATATTTAGTAGTGAAACTTTAGAAACATCCTCATTAAAATTTGGAGCCGGTCAAGGATCCTGCTCATACCTCTTCTATTTAATATTGCACTGGAAGTTTTAGTCCATGCAATATAATAATGAAAAAGATGAGATATACAAATTAGAAAAGAAAACCATGTCTTTATTTGATGATATGAGTGTCTATGTGGGAAGCCCTGGAGGATATAAATACTGTTAGAACAAAAACCACTGAAGATAATGTTGAAGAATAAGAATGTGTGGAAAACTGTTTTACCAGGTGGCAAGATTTATTTATTTATTTTTTAAAGTATAGTATGTAAATAAGGCATTGTGCAGGAAAAGAAAAGTGAACAGTAGAACTGAACATAGAGCCAAGAAACAGGACTAGATAATTATAAAACCAGACATCAGGCAGAGTTAACATTACTAAGGATAAAATGGCTATTCTGAGTGAACTAAATATTTCAATAAATGAATGAAAATTTAAATACAGCCTTTAAAATGAAATATAGAAAAATCTCTTTGGGGTCATGGGGAGGGAGAAATACACAAAACAGTACAAACTGTAAAGAAAGGATTGACAAATATTATTAAATTGCAACCTAAAAACCATTTAGCAACCACAATAAAATCTGCCATAGACATAGTTGAATTGTAAGCCGCAGATTGGAAGTAGATATTTGCCACACATAGAGCAGACAAATGATTGCAAACAATTTTCCTGCTAGTCTAAATAAGTGGAGGGAAGCATAGCACAGCGAAGGGAATTCTCATGGTAAATCAAATAAGAAAGAAAAAGGGAAAGATGCTCAACTTCACCAGTAGCCAAGGAATATGAAAATTAAGACACCTCATTTCTGCATGATGTGTGTATTTTCTTTTAAAACGGACACATCATGTTTTGGCAAGAATTTGAACAGGTTTTAAACATGGTTATATTGGTTTGAACTGAAACAATCACCCAAGGAAAGCAATTGGGCAACTATGGTAACCTTGAAAATGTGACTGCTCTTTGACAGAATTTTTAGGAATTATGCTTTTAGAATTACATTCTAGAAAGTAATCTACTACAAGTCCACAAGGAGATAAGTTCAGAATGTGGGTTTAAGCATCTATTGTATTAGCAAATTTTACTACAAATGGGATAACTAAATTCTGGATATAATCACATATTGAAATACTAAACCCCTGTAATATGAAAGAATCTCAAAAACATAATTTTGATAGAAAAAAATGCCAAGTATGTCATTATTTATGTAAAGTTTTAAAAATATAGAAATGCCACATATTATTTATAGGCCTCTATCTGTGTGGTTACAGTGTAAAAATAGGCATGGAATGATAAACATCACTTTAGGGAATACAGCTGAAGGATTGGAGGAGGACAGAATTCAGATACCTACGCACTTCAATTGTATATGTAATATTTTTTTATTTTAAAGCAGAATTGGAAAATTTTAATATTAAATAAAGCTGTTTGAAGAATAAAGAACATGTCATTCTCTGTAACTTTCTGGGTGATGGTGATATTTCATTTAAAAATAGTGTTAAATAAAGTTAAGTTGTGTTATTGCTGGTGTGAAACTTCTCAGGACCTTTATTTTGCTAGGATAAACTGTGACTCTCTTATACCTTTGACCAGGGAGTGAATTTTGAGCACTTATATGGGGAGACTAGATTATTGCCTAACATACCAGAGGAATGCAAATCTACAGATGGACAATGTGGTAGAATGCTTTATTAATGCAAGTCCCTGGGGTTAGGACCACCATCTGCCTTATGGTCAAATATTTAGCCAAAATGGGTCAGACTTCATTATATGTGGTTTACAGGGGGATTTAATCTAGAAGTCATTCAAATTTGTGCCCCAAAATAACCATGGTACTTGAAATTTTCAATTGATTTTTTTATGGCTTTGTCGAGCTTTAATAACTCATATTCCATCAATTTCTTCGTGAGTGTACAATTAATGATTTTTTTACTTCATGTATAGAATTGTGTCACCATCACCACAGCCCAATTAAAAAAAAATTTTAGTTGTAGATAGGCACAATAACTTTATTTTATTTACTTTTATATGGTGCTGAGGATCGAACCCAGTGCCTCATATGTGCTTGTCAAGTGCTCTACCACGGAACTATAAAACCAACTCCACAATCCAATTTTAAAGCATTTCTGTTCACAAAATTCCTGTCAGCCTATGAGTCATCAATCCATATTGCCACCCCTAGCAAACCACTGATTTGCTTTCTTTCTCTATTTGCTTACTTTTTCCAGAATTTCACACAAATGAAATGATACAATATTTAGTCTTTTGCATCTATTTGCTTTAACATGTTTTTGAGGTTCCTCCATGTTGTAGGATGTACCAATACTTTGTTCCTTTAGATTGCGGATGGGTAGTTCAATGCATGGACACTATGTTTGATTTATCAGTACACCAGTTACTGGTCAGTTGGGTTGTGTCAAATTTGAGGCTATTATGCTGCTATGAACATTCATATCCAAGTCTTTTGTAGACACATGCTTCCATTTCTTTTAGGTAGATTAAAAGGACTGGAATTGTTGTGTCATTGTAAATTTATGTTTAACTTTTTAACATGCTACCAAACTATTTGCTAGAATAGCTGCACAATATTACATTTTTCACTACTAATGTATGAAGGTTCCAGTTTGTCTACACCTTTGCCAAAACTTTTTTGTTGTCAGGATTTTGGTTATTTGAGTGGGCGTGTAATGATATCTAAGTGGTTTTAATATGCGTTTACCTGATGATGAATGATGTTGAACACTTTTTTGGTGTACTTACTAGTCATTAGATATCTTCTCTGGTGAAATTTCTAGGTCTTTTGCCATATTTTAAACTGGATGATGATAATAACAATAATTATCATTATTATTTTTCTGGGTTATAACTATGCTAGTCTGGATACAGTTTCTTTACTGGACAAAAGATTTGCAAGTATTTTCTTTCTGTAAGAAAACCAATTTTCATCTGTATCATATCTCTCACATGATCTCAATTTGGGCAGAAAGTACTGCTATAAAGACAATTTAAAAAAAAGGATCATTGTCACTGTACCTGATATTTTAGTGAGCATGTTTATGTTCCTGTGATTTATTTGCCCTTTCTCTTTAAAGTAAACTTAAATTTTATGAAAAATACAGATTCAAATCTGTTAGTGCTCCTGCCTTCCAGTGAATGGTGGTTTTGCCAAAGTGAATGCCTTGTATTTATTCTTTATATATACTCTGAAAACATAACCCCTGTTGAAAATATTCTTTGAAGTTTTCTCTTGATTTGCATTGAGCCAGTTTAAATTTTTGCACATAAAATACACACACACACACACACACACACACGTGTATATGTGTGCATTTTCTTTGCTTTAAAAGGTAAGCATCACTACTTTTGCCAATTGCCAATGTTACCCTTACAGTTGTTGGACAAACTTCAGTTGTCAAGTACATGAAAAAATGTTAGTATTACATGTGAAATAGGGATTTAGTGAAAAAACAATAAAAATAATCACTAATTATGCTTTACAAAACAACAGTAAGTAATAGTTTTAGGAGTCCAGTGCCTCTGAAGAAACTACATTAATCAGCATTTCAGGACTGAAGCTTGATGGGAGGGGGGAGCTCTTCTCCTGAGTCACCTGCTCAGATTGTCCAGGAGACTGCTGTAGGCACACAATCCACTGCTGTGCATTCTCCCACAGCTTCATTGGTTGCACATGCTCCTCTTTTAAGAGGAAGAAAAAAAGTTTTGCATGCATGCTGCCCTTACTGGCTTGAAATGGATGTCCTTTGCACTTGAATATGCCTTTGTTTCATTTTCCAAAGTCTTTCTATAAAAAAAAAAGAAACAAAACCTTATATGAACACCTGGCATTTCACAAATTATTGTGTTGCTTAAGGGCACTTTTCCTGGGCCCTATCTTTTATTCAGATATTGAAAGGGCAGAGCATAAACAGATCACTTGTCTGTGCTCTGCCTCCACATGATGTGAGAGGCGGGGGCAGGGAGAGTAGTACATATTCTTGGATGTGTTCTTTTGTTCTGTGGAAGGATAATTTTTTTTCCCCAGTCTTGGGGATTGACACCAGGAGTGCCATACCAGTGAGCTGCATTCCCAGCACTTTTTAATTTTTTTATTCTGATACATGGACTCACTAAATTTCTTTTTTTTTTATTAATTTTTTTCTTTCTTTATTTTTTTACTGGTTATTCAAAACATTTCAAAACTCTTGACATATCATATTTCATACATTCGATTCAAGTGGGTTATGAACTCCCTTTTTGACCCCAAATACAGATTGCAGAATCACATTGATTACACATCCACATTTTACATTATGCCATATTAGCAACTGTTGTATTCTGCTACCTTTCCTATCCTCTACTGTCCCCCCTCCCCTCCCCTCCCATCTTCTCTCTCTATCCCATCTGTTGTAATTTAATTCTTTCCCTTGTTTTTTCTTCCCCTTCCCCCTCACAACCTCTTATACGTAATTTTGTATAACAATGAGGGTCTCCTTCCATTTCCATGCAATTTCCTTTTTCTTTCCCTTTCCCTCCCACCTCATGTCTCTGTTTAATGTTAATCTTTTCCTCCTGCTCTTCCTCCCTGCTCTGTTCTTAGTTGCTCTCATTATATCAAAGAAGACATTTGGCATTTGTTTTTTAGGGATTGGCTAGCTTCACT
>NW_025999941.1:2466050-2486495 GCF_001458135.2 Marmota marmota marmota | reverse complement strand
GATCCATGTGCTGCTGAGAAGAACGTGTATCCACTTGATGATGGTTGATATATTCTATATATGTCAGTTAAGTCTAGGTTATTGATTGTGTTATTGAGTTCTATTGTTTCTTTATTCAGCTTTTATCTGGAGGATCTGTCCAATGGAGAGAGCGGTGTGTTGAAGTCACCCATAATTATTGTGTTGTGGTCTATTTGACTCTTGAACTTGAGGATAGTTTGTTTTATGAACGTTGCAGCACCATTGTTTGGTGCATACATATTGATAATTGTGATGTCTTGTTGGTGGATGGTTCCTTTTAACAGTATATAGTGTCCTTCTTTATCCCTTTTGATTAACTTAGGGTTGAAGTTGATTTTATTCAATATGAGTATGGCCACTCCTGCTTGCTTCTGAGAACCATGTGAGTGGTATGATCTTTCCCAACCTTTCACCTTCAGCCTGTGTATGTCTTTTCCTACCATATGAGTCTCCTGAAGGCAACATATTGTTGGATTTGTTTTTTTAATCCAGGTTACTAGCCTATGTCTCTTGATTGGTGAATTTAAGCCATTAACGCTTAAGGTTACTAGTGATATATGGTTTGTACTTCCCGTCTTGTTTGTTTATTTATTTATTTTAATATGGCTAGTTTTTCCTTTTTGGTTATTTTTTTTCCTTCCCCTTACTGAGTTACCTCCCACTGTTAGTTTTGGGTGCTGTTTTCAATTCCTATTCTTGTAGTGTTTTGCTCAAAATGCCTTGCAGTGCTGGTTTTCTGGCTTCAAATTCTTTTAACTTTTGTTTATTGTGAAATATTTTAATTTCATTTTCAAATCTGAAGTTTAATTTTGCTGGATACAGTATTCTTGGTTGGAATCCATTATTTTTCAGTGTTTGAAATACGTTGTTCCAGGATCTTCTCGCTTTCAACGTCTGTGATGAAAAATCAGCTGTTAACCTAATTGGTTTACCCCTGAATGTAATCTGCCTCCTTTCTCTCGTAGCTTTTAATATTCTCTCCTTGTTCTGCATGTTGGATATCTTCATAATTATGTGTCTTAGAGTTGGTCTATTATGGTTTTGAATGTTTGGGGTCCTGTAGGCTTCCAGGATTTGGCAATCCATTCCATCTTTCATCTCTGGGAAGTTTTCTAGGATTATTTCATTCAATAGGTTGTCCGTTCCTTTGGTTTGAACCTCTATACCTTCTTCTATCCCAATGACTCTCAAGTTTGGTTTTTTTATGACATCCCATATCTCTTGGATAGATTGCTCGTGAGTTTTAAGTATCCTTTCTGTGTTGACTATATTCTTTTCAAGTTGATAAACTTTGTCTTCATTATCTGATGTTCTGACTTCTACTTGATCTAGTCTATTTGTAATATTCTCGTTTGAGTTTTTAATTTGGTTTATGGTTTCCTGCATTTCTAGGATTACTGTTTGATTTTTTTTTAAATCTCTATCTCCTTGTAGAGCTCGTTCTTTGCCATTTGAATTTGTTTATTTAATTCATTTTCAAAATATACTTTCATTGCTTGGACTTGCTGTCTAATGTCTTCTCTAATATTCCATTCCAACTGAGTTAGGTATGCCTTGAGTTCTTTCTCTGTCCATTTTTCTGATACCTCTCGGTTCTCCTGTGTATTTAAGTTGTCTTGCATTGTTTGTAATCCTTTTTTCCCTTGTTTTTTCATGGTTCTCAAGTTACTTTCCAACTCTGTTTGACTGCTGTGTTTCTGTTTTCTCCTTTAAATTTGTTTTGGTTTTTCTAGTTCCGCTATCTCTCCTTTGTGTTAGGGGACAATGTTTAGAGATGTTGGATTTAATTGTAGTTTAAGGTAAATTCATTAGTTTCATTAAAGGCCTTCAGATTTTGATGGCATATAGAGAATTGAGGTTTGGACTTAGGATTTTATATTAAGGTCAGGTGATTTGATGGTATGGAGGTTAGTATATGTTAGCTTCTTTGAGGGGTTGCTCAAATGCAGGCAGATATTAACAAGAGAATAGACAGGAGTACTTGGGGGTAGTTAAGGGCTTAGGCGGACTATAGACCTATTCATAGTATTCATCTATTTGCATTTAGTAAGTTATATGTAATCTGGGTGTTCATGCTTAAGAGGAAAGATGGGGAAAAGGTAAGGACACAAACCAAGAAAGAGAGAGGGAGAGAAGAAAGAGAAAAGAATAGAAATGAAAAGAAATGATAAAATAATAATAATAGTAATAATAAAATGCAGTAAAATAAAAATTACAATTGAAAAAAAATAATTAAAAGAAAAAAAATTAAAATTAAAAAATTAATAATTAAAAAAATGAAACAAGGGGAAAAAAAAAAGGTACTGTTAGGCTTCTATTTTCTTTGCTTCCAGTAGGTGGTGCTGTGCCTTCCAGGCCAAGATTTTGCCCTCTGGCTGTAGGATACAATCCTGTGTGAGGCCGCTCCCTCCTCCCCCCACCCCCGGTGTCTCTCAAAAACCTGTTAGCGTAGGTTTATTCCTGGCCTCTATTCCCCTGGCTTCTCCTGCTAGCCAGGCCTTCCCCAGTGTGATGCCACTTGGGAGTTCAAACTATACCTTGGGCCTGCAGTTTGCTGGGTGTGAAGCGTGGCTATTGGGAACTGGCACCTTATTGTTTGATTCCTTCCGCTTGCCCCTCCCCCAGAGCTGGCAAGACAGGTTTCGTTTTCGCCACTGATGGGAGGGGGAGTCGGAGGTCAGGTGCCTTTACCTTTCCCCACGCCTCTATCCATGCTCACTCTGATAATCCCTCCCCCGGAAAGCCAGGGAGAGATTTTATGCGAATTCCCTGCTGTATGGGAGATGGGCTGAATAACACACACCTGTTCTATCGCGGCGATCTGTCGGAAACTGGCGATGGTTACGTCAGCTCTCCAAGATGGTGGTCGCTGGCTTCCTTGGTGGACTGTCCAGTGTGGGGCACAGAACTGGACCGCTTCCTTCCCCCGTCTCAAACCCCGAACTCAGCTCGGAGCTCAGTGAGGGCACAGCTGGCAGGACTCCTCAGAATCCGCAGCGCCATTTCTCTGCGTTGCCGGCCGCTTCTCGCTGCCCCTCCGTCTCTAGCCACGGGGCGGGCTGTGGATCAATCAGCTTGGATCTCCGGGCGCACAGTTTACTCGCGGTTGAGACCTAGTAACCCGTCCTCGGTGATGGAAATCCTTCCTCTAGGTTTCGGTGCACCCTAATTTTGCTGTAAATTCCTATCAAGATAGCTTTTGGTAGTTCTAACTCGTTATTCACCTGCACAGGGACACGGTACATGGGGGTGATGCACTCTATTCGCCGCCATCTTGTTTCCTTTGCCCTCACTAAATTTCTTGAACTGGCCTTGAACTTTTGATCCTTCTACCTCAAACTTCCGATGAGCTGGGATTACAGGCGTGCACCACTGCATCCAACTTTTGTCTTTTTTTTTTTCTTCCTGGTGAAGGGACTGAACCTAGGGCCTTACACATGCTAGGCAAGTGCTTTACCAATCAGCTACACCCTACATCCCTACCCAGGATATTTTTTCTTTGGTATCAGGAATTGAACCCAGAAGTGCTTAAGCACTGAGCCAAATCCCCATCCCTATTTATTTATTTTGAGACAGGGTCTCACTGATTTGCTTAATGATCTGGCTAAATTACTGAGGATGGCTTTGAATTTCAGATCTTCCGGCCTCAGCCTCCAGAACTGCTGGAATTACAGGCATGTACCACTGTGCCCAGCCCAAGGTAAATTTTTTAAAGAAGGGAAATGTATGACTTTCTTACAAATATAAAACAAATGTAAGTTAAGTAAAATTTTTGCTTAACTCATTATTAAAAAGGGTAGATGGTGTAAGGTTCAAAGGAGAAATCAACAAATCCAAAATATATATGGAGCAAAGTAATGTTGAAAAGATTGCACAAAAAGAGATGAAATTGGTTTTCCTATAGGAGATAAGGACAAGAAGGACCATGTACAGGTTCTCACTGGAGATACCCAGTCACCTTTTCTGCTTATTTTACATCTCCATACAGTCTTAGGGTTTGTCTAACTTTTCCTATAACATGCCAGATAGATGATATTTTATATTTTGTGTGCCTTACTGGCTCTCCTTCAACTCTGCCGTTGCAACATGAAAGTAGCCATAGACAATGCATGAACAAATGGGCATGCTTATTTTGAATAAAACTTTATTTGTGCACACTAAAATTTGAACTTTATTTTATTTTCCTGTGTCATGAATTACTATACATTTTATGTTTTCTGAAATGAAATATTATACTTTTCATGTTTTCTAACCTTTTAAAAAATCTAGGAAAAAACCATTCCTTGCTTGTGACTCATAGAAAAACAGCCTGCAGATCAAATTTGGTTAACATCTAATCTATAGGGATTAAACTGAAAAACTCATAAAATTGGCACAGATCTCCAGGTACAAGATTTTGGCAATAAATTATCACACATAATAGTTTAAATGCAATATATTTACATATAATGAATGTACAGGTAAATTTATGTGAACATATATGAATAGTAATAATAATGATGGAAGAACAATTAGAGCCTTATTATAAAACAGTAGGGAAATCACAGTTAACAGTTAAATAAAGATAACTGTACCGTGTTTACTAGTTATATCACCCCAGTCCATCATCCACTTTAGTCTTAAGGCTCAACCCCACATGATGGAGTCAAAAAAACCTTTGATGGTGAAGATGAATTATCCAGAAGTGATTCTCAGAACTGCCTATATCAAACTCTCATGGAGCACCAAGTATATTTGGAGCAGATTGCTTTTCATGGGTTCATGAGAAACAGAGCAAAACTTAGAACACAGTTATTAATCAGTGGGTGAAATCCTCTTTATAGAAGTTGAATTATAGACATGAGTGTTTTTCTTTTATTAAATATTCTTTAAATTGCACATATGGTGTAACAATTTTCTGGATAGTCTCAGAACAGCTTTCCAGAACATGCCTTTGTCAGCCTTCATCAACTGAGTAAAGGGTATGAGTTCATACATTGGGCATAAATATTAAATAATCTCATCTATTTGTCTTTATATTATCTCTTGTATATTTTAGAAATGTTATTTTCTATGTACCTATTTCCTATAAGCATCATGTATATCCACAAGACTAGGGTCCTAATTATAATAAGAGACATTACATGCTTGTATAATCATATCAAAATGGACTCTACTATCATGTATAGCTAAGAAGATCCAATTTAAAAAAAAAGAAGTGCTATGCAGGCATGGGAGTCATCAGATATATTCTTGGGGTTCATGAGCATTCTAATAAGTTTTAAAATATGTTTTATTTTTACAAATGAGCTAACAAATATATTAGCATATTTTCTATTACACATGTTCCCATTTAATGAGCAAGTATTGCTAAACAACTTTAGTTTCTATAATTTTATTTATCTCTTTTTTTCCTTTTTTGGGAGGTGGTTACCAGGGATTGAACTCAAGGGCACTCGACCACTGAGCTACACTGCCAGCTCTATTTCATATTTTATTTAGAGACAGGGTCTCACTGAGTTGCTTAGTGCTTAGCTGTTACTGAGGCTGCTTTTGAACTCGTGATCCTCCTGCCTCAGCCTCCTAAGCCTCTGGAATTAAAGGCGTGTGCCACTGTGCCTGGCTTGTTTATTTTTTTAATGGGTTTTAAGTGATGTTCAGTTGCGATCCTTGGCCCCTTGTTATAGAGTTTGCAAATATATTCTAGACCAGGGGTTGACAATCTTTCTGCCAAGTGCCAGTTCATAAGTATTTAGGTATTTGTGGATCATAAGGTCTCCATCATAATTATGCAGCTTGACAATTGTAGCATGAAAATAATCAAGAGACAAGATGCAAATGTATGAATGTGGCTATATTTAAATAAAACTTTATCAAACAAGTGGTGGGCTGATTATGACCCAATGGCCTTACTTTGCTAATGTTTATTCTAGGGCTTCTGATGATTCTCAAAAGTCTGAGGGAAAAACAATCTACAACTATGCACTACTTTAACAAAATTGTTGTATAAAACATCACATTTGCAAAAATAAATTAGGAACCCATTATTTGATTTCAATGTGATTATTTATGTATTTTAAATTAAAAATAAATTTTAATTTATTAATATTGTATTCTAAAAAATTCTAAGTTTTAAAATGTTTTGTATATTTTTTAATAGCAAACACATTCATAGGTAGCTTTCTTTTTCTTTTCACTCATAGTCATGATACATATATATTTGAGAAACTAAATAAAATGCTAACCACATCCCTAGATATGACATCAATCTTTTCATGCTCATTCTCCAATTGCAGGAATTTTACTTGTCAGCCAAACCAGAGGTGCTTTTTTGAAAAACCTTCAATAGTTAAGATAAATGATAGATCATTCTTTAACAGACCAAAAAGAAAGTTTGCAAGTTGGTCTGTTCCAAAAAATTCTATTTGCTGAGTTACTGATTTGTATAATTTATAAAAATTACCTGTCTTCTTGAACATATTCAATGAATGTTTAATACTAAGTTGATTAATTTAGTGAATAAATTTATGACTGTATTGTCTATTAATTTTAATGGCTCTAACAAATGTTTCATAGAGAATTAATTTCAAATTCTTTTAAAATTTAATTTTTCTTTTTTGAAGAATTTTTAGAATTCTCAACATTGATTTGGTTTATTCTAATTACTTATAAATTATATACCAATATTGAGGTACTACATTTATTTTAATAGTTCTGTAAATTTCAACTTGTTGGCTTGTTTTTGATTTTATAGCAATATTTGAAGAATTATTTTGTTGAAAGGTAATTTCTTAGAAGCTCATAGTATGACTTAGTTTTTTAGGATGAAATTTCTTTTTATCTTCAAAAATTTGTGATTCATATGTAGAAACCAAAATTCATAATGAAATTATTACTCCTAATTATAAAGTCATCTTCAGAAATGTAAATTTACCTAGGACTGTTCCAAAGATAACACATCAATATCGAGCATTAATAGCTTTGTTATTAATTACAAAATTATGGCTGTGTGCTATTTGATGAAATAATGTGAAACTTACTTAAAGCCTAAGTAATATTTAAAAAATAAAAACAAATTAAAATGTGAAAAAACTGAAAACAAAAAGCCTAAACAATTTCATCACATATGAACTGCTGAATATTTACACTTTAGTTGCTACAAATACAAAAATTAAAGCTGATATTCACAACAGATTCTTAAAAGAATATATAGGTATTGACTCAAATTTTAAAAACGTTAATGAATAGTATATTACTCATAATAGTTGAAATGTTTGGCAAACTTTGGAGATCGTTTGATAGACTGATTTTTGTCAGAATTGATTTAGCAGAATTGGCCTAGTTAAGGGACAAGAAACACTGTGCTTGTATTGAATGGAACATGTTGGAGCATCAGAATCAACAGGTCTCTAAAGTCTGGCGGTCAAGTAAACATCTCAAATCTGGTATTTGCAAGTTTTCCACTGATTCAGGTTACTCTAGGAACTAATAAATACTTTCTTCCCCTGTTTTCCTTGCAGAAACTCTAAGAAAAAGAAAATGTATTCACTATCCTCTGTATTGTATCAGCAGCTGTCTCCTTTCCTTGGAGTTCTCAAAGGAGACCTCTGGTCTTGCCAAGAGCAGAAGTTGAACAGATGCCTCACTAAATGCAGTTAGCTATTGGCTAACTAAGGCTGCTTGTCCCCAGTACATCCAGTTTTTTTTTTTCTTTTTAAGCTCAGTTGAAGTATTTTAAAAGACATAAATATGTAAATAGTTTGAGTGAAATAATCAAACTATTGATGAAGTGTAAGGAATATAATATACAAATCTGGCAGCTATAAAGAGCTGTGTGGGGGATATGTGTCTAATTTATTGATAGCAAAAAAAAAAATCATCTGTAAGGACAAGCAGTCTAATGGCTTTAATGTGTTTAATGTGGAAAAAACAGGATGCTGTTGGAATTGAGCTAGTTTCTTAAAGCAACTAGTAGAAATGACAATGTGGCAATCATTTAACATTTACAATATGTAATGGATAGCAGAATTTAGGATTGAGTCCACAAAGAAATATTCATTGTATTCTCCTATTTCAAACCTTCATTTAAAATCTCTCTCAAACATGAATCTCATGAAGGGAGGGTAGTTTTACAAGCTTGTATGCTCGTATTTTATGTTTGTTATCCTATTCTTATTCTTTTGTGTGGCAGTGGGGATTGAATCCAGGAGCACTGTATATCTAGACTACATCCTTGGTCCTGTATTATTTTTATTTTCAAAATATTGAAATAGGGCTTCACTGACTTGCCCAGGCTGACCTTGAACTTATGAACCTTCTGCCTCAGCCTCCCATGTTGCTGACATTACAGGTGTGCATCATGGTGCCTGGTTGCTCATTTCATTTTTAAGAAAATAGATGCATGTAATCATACATACTTTTGATGTGTGTTAACAATGCTTGTCACATACTTTAGTTGTTCCTAATTTTATAGAATTAATTGATGCTATAAACTAGATTATTTTGAGGAATTAGTGTGATTGTATCTTAAAATTTTCAAAGAAACTCCTGTTTATAAAAGAAATATATAGTACACTGAAAGATAGTTTTAAATTGTAAAATGAATGTATGACTGTACAATTCAAATAGTGCATACACATGAAACTAAAAAATGCAATCCTTCTTCCAATTCCATCTTATACACACACACACACACACACATTTATCTGCTAATCCTATGACCTTCTGCAAAAAGTTTAATAAGCATCGTCACAGACCTTTATTGTGCATTTGCATTCATTTCCATAATATAAATGAGTTCGTGTTTTGGTATGTTACAACCCCCCCTACTTTATATAACTATGGAATCTTTTATGCTAATGTATATATCTACTTCATTTAATGTTAACATTGCATTTTATGACATGAATAATTTATAATAATAAGGAAATTACCATAGTTTGTTTCAAAGTATTGCTACATTATAATATATCCCAAAGAATAGCTATATAACTCATAAAATTTTGATTTTTTTTGTATATATTAAGGTTGTTTCAAGTTTTACTATTAATAAATGCTGCCATAAACCTAAGTTTATATATTCTGGTATGCTTAGACACCTCCATAAGACAGGCTAGCAATGGAATTGCTGGGTCCAAATAGAATCACAATTAATATTTTAATACTCTCTACAATTTTCTAGCTAAATTAATTATGATCCCGCTGAAGCTGTGTGAGAATATTCATTTTATAATAAGCTTGCCAGCATTGTATTTTATCAGCCTTATGATATTTATTAATATAATGAACAATAATGTCATATTATTATGATTTTGATGTGTATCTCATTAGTAATAAAGTTGAAACTCTTTTACATGTTAATTATCCACTAGCATAGTTCTTTTTTACCTTTCTATATCTTTAACTAATGGGCAGATTTTATTTCTTTGCATACAATTGCTTTTTTTAATGCAATCTTTCAAATTTAATTTATAGTCTTTCTAAGGCTAGGGAAATTTTCTTCTCTTTGATGATCCCTTCCTTCTTCTCAGTTTCTTCTTTCTAGAATTCCTATTAGATGAGTGTTAGACTCTATCTAATCATTCTTCCTTTTAACTTTTTCCGATAGGGTTCAACTTTTTGCCCCTTTACTGTCCAGTTCTTGTCCATTCAGTGTGATGATCTCTAAGCTCTTCAAGTCTCCCATGTCAGAATTTCTGCTTTTATGCAATGTCTTGATGTTTTGGTTTTCAAAGTCACAAACGTAATAACTCTGATTGGTGGTTAAATACACTGACATTTTTTCTCTCTGTGATCCAGTTTTTCTCAATAGAATGCCTTTGTATTTGTGCAGATTAAGATCTTCCCTGGTTGAGATCATTTTAACTCTGTTGAGTTTTCATAGTAGTCCATTTTCATCTACTTTATGTCTCTCAGGAAACCTACAATTGTCCCAAATCTCCAGCACTCTTGTATTTACATTTATTTTTTCATTTATCCTTTTCAAAAGTATTTGGGAAGTGGGGAGATTTGCTCCATCCACTGATCTGATAAGACCACATGTCTTCTGTTATTGACATAAAATGTCTCTAGTAGACAAATCATTCATTTGGAGTAATTGATTTTTTTCCCCAAGGCATTCCTTTTCCGGTCTCTGTGGGGTTAGCTTGGATTTGTGTTTGAATTTGATCCCTTTATATTTATTTTCACTCAGTCTGATTTCAATGAAAGAGATGACTTCTTATCTTGTTTCTGTTTGAAATACTGGTAGCAGTATATTTAGAAATGGTCTACAAACTTGCCAGAAATTTAAACCAGTTAAATATTATTTGAAGCATTATTCTTTATTTCTTTTACTGCTTTAAATGCAGGATTGCCTATGATTGTCATAATAGATTTAACATTTCCACATAACCTTTTAGAAAGATTCATTTATAGAGATACTGAAACTTTCTCATTTTAAAGCATCAGTAATGAGACAGTTTTGCTTTGAAAGCTTCAGGCTGATCCCATGCACAGATTATTTTCATTCCCTTACTGATTAAAAGTTTTAGATTCCCAAATATATGCCATTTTTAAAAATAGTAAAGCAAACTTTTTCTAATTCCAATATTTAATACTTCCTTCTTTGAAAAACCTGTAATTTAGAGCTCAACACAAAGAATATGTGTAAGAATTTAATATTAAGGTAAATTAGTGAAGCTTCTGCATAGAGACAAATATGTACAATCTTATTTATCTCCATAGACAATAGTCTTTCCTTGTTTTTGAGTCCTGTGACGGTCTCCTTTTCCTCCATATTTTTCTTCACTCTGTGCGTTTATATTTAGTTTGACAATCATTTCTGAAGTATTTCTTGGGTGCCAAGCACTGCATTAGTCCTAATATATACAAAAATAAGTAGGACATAATTTTTACCTGATTTTTGGACCTTTGTGTACAAAGATCAATAGAGATGGTAAGGATGAAAATGCTTTGGAAAATATGGTATAATAAAAGTTATTATCAAAAATACAGGTCAATGCAGAACATTTTCAATTTAAAATTTGGGTAGCTTTCAGAATATTGTCTTAAGTATTGAGTATTAAAATGGAGATAATTATAGTATTGCAAAAAGTGACTGCTAAAAGGATCATTTCACTAAAGAAATTTTTCTTTAAAGCTTCAAATATTTTGGGAAGCTTAGGAGGTATTAAACACATAGTTTTTTGTAGTTTTTCTGTGTGAGCAAAAATTCAATGGTATGGTAACTGAAAGTTTTCTGTAAACTGTAAAGCACTATGTAAACACAAAGTGATATTATTGTGACGGGAGGTGAAGTGAACAGGGAGCAATTTGTATAAGATGCAGAATGGGGCATATTACAGGGTAACTTTAAAGGAAGAGACAATAGAGTAAGTTTTAAGTAAAATTAAAACTGTTTGAAGACAGTAGAGTAAGTTTTGAGCAAATTTAGAACTGTGTGAATGATATATTGTGAAGCATGCTATAAAGCACTTCATTTCCCCAAATACCTCTGTCTATTACTTCCTATGGCATTTGAAATTCTGCTACAGAAATTGCTTTTATTTGATGCTAATAGTAGGTAATAGTATGCATTCAAAAATAGCATTTTTTTAAAATTTTTTATTGTGGGTTGTTCAAAACATTACAAATTTCTTGACATATCATATTCCACACTTTGATTCAAGTGGGTTATGAACTCCCACCTTCACCCCATACACAGATTGCAGAATCACATCAGTTACACAACTCAGTGGTTTAAGTTGGAAGTATTTTGCAGTGTTTTTATTGGCTCAACAGTTTGAACTACATGTTGGTGGTGGTATTTTCATTTTAATCATCATTATTGTTCCTTTTTTCTTGATGGGCAAGAGAGGATCAATAGTTGGGTGGAATTATTTATCACAGCCAGTGTATGATGGGCGTTAGCCAGTCTATCTCACTTCTCGTTTCTTTCCAATCTATCATGATTAAACTCCCAATGAATGAAATGCTCATTAAGCACCTATTAAAAAGCTAAGGAATTTCCAAATCAATACAGTTTCTCCACAGGTTTCACAAATTAGTTTGGAGATGTGTCTTATAGGTTAGAAACAATTAGAGATCGTAGGACAGGGCTTCATGTAAAGTACTGAATTGTGTAGTAAGAGCTTTATCAGTATAGACAGTGGAGAAAACAATATGGATGGGTTTAGGCCAAGGTTAAGAAGTGGAATTGTCCCCTTAACACTTTTTTTTTGAGTTGGGGGTTGAAAGAAGGGCCTTGCCCATGGTAGGTATGTGCTGTATCACTGAGCTACCCCCAACCCCACCCCCCCAGCCCTGTTCAAATATTTTTAAACTATAAAATGCTTAGTTAGATAAAATGTAGTAGAAGACCCTTTCAGGGCAGGTGGAAAAAGCATTTCTGAGAAGGGCCATTGTAACTGAAAGTGATGGTAAAAATGACTGATAAGACATGTTTTAGGGGAGAAATACCAATAACTTCTACAATCTAGTGTTTCCCCTGAGCCTAAGCAGCAGTGGTCACAGGAACACTTAAATCCTCCTGAGACCCTCACATTCATTTTTCCTGCTGTCTTCATCTACATCTGCTGAGCCCCTGATCTCTATTCCACTCAGGAGCTGGAGCCTCCTGGAGCTCCAAGATATAATGTGTTTGTTCTTCCTGCAGATTACGAAATGTTTCTTTCCCCCACTCTAGTCATTCTTTTAAGAAGGGCTTCTACAGAAGAGCCTTGGTTTCCATTGTCCTCTTCCTCACAAGTGTATTCATGATGACAGAGCATAAAAATCAGATGGGTTCATTTCTCACTTATTCTTCAAACCCAACAGAGAACCTCTTGGGTCTCAACATCATAGTCCTAGACATCTGTTTGGTCACTTGACAGTGAAATATCCATTATTGCCTTTAGATTTTAGCAGAATTTACCACTGTGTGTGTAGGAGTGGTGTGCTGCAGTGCTCTCCCTCTCACTGACTATAACAGTGGAGGGGAATATCGGCTAGTGGGTCATTCCCCAATAGCCAGGTCATGGCCTGTGACCCAAGCTCAGCCTATCCAGTGGGGCAGTCTGTGACTTTGACTCTAAAACAAGCTCTCCAAGGAAGAAGGGTTGATGACTGTGGTTTCCATCTTGTCATTTATTTCAGAAACATCAATCTTTTGACTGGCTGCACCTGATTCCTTCAGTTAGGTCTCCTCTGTGTCTTGCTCTTTCATCAGTTTGCATCTTCCCCTGGCTTTCTTGTGGATTCTGCATGTTTGATAACCTCCTATCCAATTCCTGGGCATGTTTTGTTCATTTGCTTTCTTTTTTTTTTTTTAAATTAAGATAACTCACACTAGTTTTCCTTACAACAAGGTGCTCTCAAACAAAAGACCTTGCCTCGTCTGGTTTATTGGGCCAGGCTGACACTTTTTTGCTTGTGCTAAATTTTTTCTCTGATAGACTCTACGCCTCTCCTGTCTTCAGCTATTGTCTTCCTCTATCACCTTACAAGTAGCCAGGTATACTTGCATCGACTTAGATCTCAAGAAAGATAACACTTTTCCTGAATTTCCTAGTGCTCCTGTGTTTTGAGAAAGTGATTAGGACAATTTAAGGAGTTAGGAGAGGGAAAGATGTAATCCCATGTTAAGAAGCTTCCAATCTCTGCTCTGATCCCATACCATAGACATTATCACTTAATGCTCAGGTCATTATTCTGAGATGGGTACTTTTAACTTAGAGAAAGACTTAAATGGGAGCAAAAAAAAAAAAAAAACTGCTTCATGTCTTTAGTGGAAAAATAGGTATTTTTAAGTCACTCACCTTCCTGGTTATCTGATTATGTGGAAGTCTCATAATCAGATCACAGGACTGGAACAGGACTGTTCATTGTCTTTGAGCTACTTAAAACACTTATCGATCAGGGACAAATGATAGAAATGCAAATATTTCTTGTTCACAGATGTGCAAATACAGTTTGTCTGGTGGAGGCTAAATTGACTTCTTCTCCTCACAACGGAAGAGTTTTCAGTCTGTATGTGGTGTAAATTCTTTCAGCATTTCCTACGGCCTGTGTGTTTCTTTGAACTGCCCTTTGAACTTGTTGCAACATCTGACCGGTTATCTTATTCATTAGTAGGTTAAAAAAATCTTTGGCACATGAGCGCTTTACATTTGTGTGAGAAATTTTATCTTTTTTAAAAAATTATACTTTAACAATATCATTTAATCAAATAGAAAATATTACAGTTTTAGCTTTCAGGGACTTGGCAGAGATAGAATTTAAACTCCAGTTTCCCAACTTCGAATTCAAGATTTTTTCAAATTCAACTTCACACAAGAAAGAAATGATAAGTAAAACAATAATTATATCCCTTCTGTCCTGATCTGTACATTAATGTCCTAATGGGCTTCTTATTTCTAGACTCGGTTTCCTCTTGATTTTTGCTTTACAAATTACTGACAGATTATTAGTCTGAAACAATGTTTTATTCATTCCTCTTTGGCCATTGGCCCCAATGACTTCCACAGTCAGCTATACATAATTTGGACTACTGACTCTAGAATTTACCCCGCTTGCTCACCCTGCACAGTCTTCCCTGTGTACCATCCAATACTGTCTCACCTAGAGCATGTGAAGTTCTTCCTCATCTTTGGTTTCTCAATTTGGGTTTTCTCTATTATGAGGCCTTCTTTCCCTCTGAATTGACAAATCCAATAAGCCCTGAAAAGTCAATTCCAATCTATTTTCACATCTTCCATAATGTTTTCCCAAATGTGTCTGGCATGGAGCCATCATAGCCCCCCCACTATGGCCATAGCACTTCTCTATTCAGCCATTCAGTAGTTAATCTTAGCACTGTTTTGGGGACACATAGGCATTTATGTTCCATGCTCTTAGAGGCAATATAACACAGTAGTTATAAACAGGTTTTGGAGTCAAGCTGCTTGGATTCAAATTATAGTCTTGCCACTTCCTCTCTCTACAACCTTGGACAAGATGCATAACTTCTCAATGTTTGATTTCTTTGTTTCTAATAGGATAATGAGAGTTTCTACCTAAGTGTGAGGATTATGTAGGTAAATTTATTTTAAATGCTTACAAATGTTATTTCACTCAAAACATGTTGTATAAAGGTTTACATTATCGTCCATACTGTATCTATTTTTTTCATTATTGGCTTACTTCCCTAACTAAATTTTAAATTAGTTGAGGAAAGAAATGATTTTTAAAAAGTTTGATACAGTATATGCCACAAATATGGTGCTTAATCACTTGGTAAAGGGGAGTTATTGAAGGAAGGCTTTTGAGCAGGGTCTTATGTGTTAAAGCTCTGTCCAGCAAGGTATTGGAAAGATTTTTGGAAAAGCTTGATCATGAACAATTGCAGTAATTCCAATATGTACAATATGTACAGTTTTTTTTTAAACTCATTTCAAAGAAACTAACATTTATAGTGCCTGACAGAGATAAATCATTGGGATTTGAAATGAACAAATTACCATTCCAATCTTCAAAGCACTTAACATCCAGTGCTGGATAATTAATAATTAAATGAGCAGAAGCAATCCATTGCTGAGAAATATAATAGAATTATATATAGGTGTAGGATACAGAGGGAAACGAGCAAAAAGAGAAATGCTTTCTTAAATGAAGTAATTCTTAAGCACTAAACCGGAGGAGCTGGGAGGTAGAGGTGGGGCCATATTCCAAGCAAGTTCAGCACTTCTGGGGAGAGCCATAAAGAAGTCAGAACCTCAGACAGTGGCTGGTGGCAGGTGAACAGTCAAAGAGAACTTGTTTGCTGACGGAGATCTGTCAACTGTCAGCCTTATGTTTACGGCATAAAATTATAAAATAGGAAATGTGTTGAAAGGCAGAACTAGCTCGACATTTTCTAAGCTGTTTTGATCCTCCCCTACATGTTTTCACTTCTACCTTGCTGCTGTCCCTGCATTCACTGCTTAGGGTCCCCTACTCACACCTGAAGTCTGGTAGTTAACTCATCACTAATCAGGTTGAAATAAATTATGTCATGTGTTAAGCTGAGCTTCATTCTGCCCTGTGTTTTTCATCTGACAGGGTGCTTTTAGAACAATAAGTTCCCCAAATGTAAGAGCACAAGCAAACTTTCATTATAAAAGCAATTCACCAATATTACATCAATCATAATGAGAAACAAAGGACACCACGTCCTGAGAGGCAAACTTTTCAATCATGTAACAAGAGAATACAGCCCCAAATTTGTAAATAAGTATTCTCAGCTTGTAATATTAAAAGTTGTTGTAGGTGCTGGACAAAATCTCCTGTTTGTGAAATTTATGTAGCAAGGAATGGACTTAAGTCACCAATTGATAGGAACAATTCACATATTAACTGTAGAGTCTTACAAATATATATTATATGCATTTCAAAACCTATTAAAAAAATCTCTTGCAATGGATACCAAAAGTTTCTAATTGTAAGAAACTATCTTTTTGTCCTCATAAATGAGATGACTTCTTTAAGATAAATTCAGTAAAATACATAAATCACTGAAAGTTTTGTGATAGATGTGTTACTAAAGCAAAAGAGTATGTGACATGATACTACTGTTTCAATTTTGGAAATCTTGTCTGTCTGGATGAACTGGGTTCTATTCTGCCAATATCCTGACCTAATGCCACAGTTAGTAATGGAGTTCATAATAGGATTCATTTTTAAACTGTTATACTATAAATTATCTTGTGATATGAATGTCTTGGTACAAAACTAAAGAACATGACATCTTGTTCAATGAATTTCTGAGCCTGGTAATGAGGGTAAAAAAAGCCAATTTATCACTTTATTCCCCATATCATTTCATAAATGAATATTATGCATCTTCCAGAGATACAAACTGGTAAAAAATAAAAGCAAAAACTGGGTGAAGAATAGAGTGATTAAAAAAAATAAAGCTAGAAAATAAGATAAACATGGTTCCAAAATATATCCCATTCAAAATATAAGCACAAATAACTTGTAGCTTATTCATTTTTAGGTATTTGTGTTTTAAAGATGATTAAAAATTAATTAATAGACTCTTAAATGAATAATTATGCTTTACTAAAATTTTACATCCTAAGCAACATTGATGTTTTGTTAGAATTTATTAGAAACCCTCAATAATATGGCACCCATCCAAAGTTGCGAAGCCGCTGCTATATAGACAGTTAGGAGACATACATTTTCCTCTATAAAAATGCTTCATCAGAGCTGATCAGTGTGTTCTTTAGCTACCTATATTTTTGAATTTTATATATTTCTTAAAAAGCTAAAATTAATATTATTTCAGCTTCATCTTTATAGACTAATTTTTATTATAGATGTAATTTTGTCCTGCAGAATATACCAATGTCAATATATAACAACAGTAATTTGGGCCTATAAATTTCCCAGAAACAATTTTGAGACAGGAAGTGTCCCCAAATCATTACTTGTACAGTGAGACTCCATTGATGAAGTTCTGACCTTAGCATTGTACTTTTGAATTATTTTTAAATGTATTCTCAAATTAGTCAATAACAAATTACTAATATATTTTCAAGTCTGTAAGAAATATCAACAATTATTTTAAAAATTTTATTATTTTTTTCACAACATGTTTATTTTGTTTCTCTTTAGTTTTTTGTTTCTTTCTAATTATTTTCAACATTCAAAATTCAAAAAATGTATTTTTAAGGGCCAATTATGTGTCATTGTGTTTTTTAATCTCACAACATCCTCTCCTTCAAGGATGTTAACATGTTCCTTTACAGATATAAAAACTGGTTTGGCAATGGTAAAGGATCATAATGAGTGACAGAGGTGAGATACTTGAACATAAATTTTTAATTTGTTATACAATATTCCACCAGCTGCTATACAGTGCAATTTCCCTCAGCTATACCCTCAATGACTGGACTATTCTTAAGTTTTATGTCACTAACCCAGGCCCATATCTTAACTCAGCAATTTCTTGATGCTTCAAAGTACGGTTCACACTGATATTATCCATTAGATCCACAGTCCAAGACAGAATAAGTACACGATATCCCAATTCTGCAACATCAAAACATGAGTTTTCTCTTTACTAAGTTCCACTATAATTTCTCTTTAAATGTTTCATTTATATTATTACACAAGGGAAAACAAGTTGATTGCTTTCACATTTGAGATCAAAATCATTGGATGTTAATTTCTATTCCCCCCCCCAAAAAAAATTTATTAAATTTTTCATTCTAAAAACAAAACATTAACAAAATAAAAGGCCAATTTATTTTTTGACAGATTCACCACTAATGTTAAAGATAAAAACTGACGATATTAACTTTGTAAACATATTTTCTACACCAAATTAGTGAGTTGGATAAAAATAAGGCCCTTTTTGAATTATGGCTGGAGTGCAAAGAGGCCTCATGAGAAGGGCAACCATATGTCTTGGTTTGTTTGGGTCTGTCCTGGCTTATACCTATTGTCCTGGCATCCCATCTGGTTTAGCATTTATTCAAATTTTTGCAGCTTTTAAGGACAAGTTCTTATTATTCATTTTACTAAAATGAGCTGAGTTGGGTTTGATCAATTTCTACTTTGCTTGCAGCTTCTGCCAGCCTGGATGAGTAGTTTGTGAGACCCATGTGCAATGAAGAGATTGCTCATTTTAACATGGGGTTGAATCTGAAGAACAATGACCAGCCTATCTCTCTAATCCCAACCCTTTCCAGCTCCAATCTCTCTTCAAAGACTGCATGTATTGTGTTTGATGATAAAACAAAGAGCTCTCAGACCTTCAAGGCTAACAATAGCTATTTCCTTCTGTGCCAGATGCACAAAGCTGCCAGACCACTAGTAATTGGAATGAGAAGGAAATGTTGAAAATCATGCCTGAGGTATGAGAAATATGTATGGAAAACAGAGAATCAGTAGTTCTGTTCTATAGAGAGTAGTCTATAGTCTTTTTGTCATTAATTGTATAATTTAACTCTACAATGATATTGCATCATGTGGAAAGCTTTTGTTTTGGAGTAAATCCTCTTATTAGCAATAACAGGATAAAAGAGAAACCATTATTCAATGAATTATTATGTAAAAAGGGTTTAAAAATTAGTGATAAACATGTAACTTGGAAAAGTTAGTTAGCATTTACCACCCATTATGGGGACCACAGACATGTCCCTAAGCAATCACCATCAGAAGATACAAATTTGCTAAAGAAACATCAGTATCTGTTTCAAAAATGAGCTGAAATTTAGTATCAAAGAATGGAGTTGCCAAAACATATTTCTGGAGAAAATATTTTTCATTTAAAAATGTTGTATGATATGAAAAAAGTTCATTGGAAAATGTACACATTTCTAATGTATTAAACATAAAATATCTTTGAAGAACTGTGCAGGTAATTTTACAAAGAATATTAAAAATTATAAACCATATTGAAATATTCATGTTTTAAGTATGTAACAAACCATGATCATTGCAAACGATTCTTGCAAGCAAGAACATATTGGAATAAATCCTTACAAAAGGAGAAACTAAGTAAATTAATAAGAATAGCTCCTCTAGCGTGAAAGACTGAATTTGAAATTTTATAATTACACTTTGGACTATCTTGCATGATGGGAACAATGTTAGAATTATGCTCTTTACTTGAATAAGTTTATATATTTGAGTGTTTTAATTTAGTTAAACTTTCAAAATAATCATAATAGAAATCACTGATGCATTTTTTGCTATAGCATGTTCATCAAAGGAAATTATTCTAAATAAAAGTTAAAAAGCACCATCTGTGAGAACATTTACATGTCTCAACATAAAAATATTTAAATTGAGAACACACTCCATATAGCATAATTTGATTTTGGTTTGCCAGATACCTCAGCATTTCTGGAGAAAAGATTTTTCATTTAAAAATGTTGTATAGTATGAAAAAAAGTTCATTGGAAATGTACACATTTCTAATATATTAAACATAAAATGTCTTTGAAGAACTGTGCAGGTAATTTTGCAATGAGAATTAAAAATTATAAACTTATTGAAATAATGTGATACAATTGACATGCAGTAGATACAGAAATGGATAAGAAAGTGTATAAAATGCATACATATCTACAAAATGCTTTTCCTATTTATGTTGATTCTGAATTAATTTCTTGCAGGAAATTTTAAAGGGTCTTCATGTTCTACTTAAGATTCCTAAATGTTTTAGTATATACCTTCTTTTTTTTTTTTTAAATTTTTTATTGTGGGTTGTTCAAAACATTACAAATTTCTTGACATATCATATTCCACACTTTGATTCAAGTGGGTTATGAACTCCCACCTTCACCCCATACACAGATTGCAGAATCACATCAGTTACACATCCATTGATTTACAAATTGCCATCCTAGTGTCTGTTGTGCTCCGCTGCCTTTCCCATCCTCCACCCTCCGACCTCCCCACCTCTCCCCTCCCCTCCCCTCCTCTCTCTCTACC
>NW_025999941.1:2412936-2463103 GCF_001458135.2 Marmota marmota marmota | reverse complement strand
GGTTTCCTGGCTGCTTGTATCTGGAGGGGGTGGGAGTCACACACCTGCTAATGTGGATTCCGCTGGGAAGGAATTCTGTTGGCGGAACTCTGGTGATGTCACCACTCTGCTATGGTGGGCCCCAGGCTCCTTGCAGGAGTGTCCGAAGGGAGGGGTGGGACTGGTCTGTCTCTGGTTGGTTTCAGCTCCCGGTTCGCTATTTCATGAAGGCTTGGCGAGAGACCTCTTCCTAGAGTCCCTGCACCGCTCCTGCTGTGCTGCGCCTCGGAGGCTATCCGCCCTGACTCGGGGGCCGCGTGCAGGCAGCCGACAGTCGCCGAGTCGCGCGGGCAGCGGCTGGCGGGTCTGGACCTCTGCGCTGCGTGGCGGAGATTCACTCGTCTAGCGCAGACTGTCACCTCCAAAAATCCTACCGATTCCCGGCCGGTCTCTCTTTAGTGGAATTTTGCTAGGAGTTTCTCAGCAGGTCGAATCTAAGCGTATCCATGCGTCTCTCTGACCCCGTTGTTGAGAAGGTACTGAAAGCGCTGCCTCCCCTCTCGCCGCCATGTTGGATCCCCCCTTATTTTACTTTTTGATGCTGGAGAGTGAACAGCTTTATGCATGCTGACCAAAGAAATATTTTAAACAAATAAGGAGAAATATGGAGTTGGGGAAGAGAACTATAACCTGTTGTAAATGAGAACACTTTGTTCCGTTCATTATAAGTAGAAACAATATGCCTGTTAAAGTCTAAAACTATTGAACTGCTCATGCAAATGTTTGTCAACATGTAGAACAAATACATGTACAAAGAGGCCAAATAATGAAGTACAGGGTGTGTTTTCTAGACCTATTAGGAAGTAAATGGTTGTAAAGAGAGATCACAAGAATACAGTTTTTACATTGTCCATTCACTCACCTATCCATCCAACCATTTGTACATCCACCTACCTATCCATTCATCCACTTATCCACCACCCAGTACCCATCCACTTATCCATCCACTCACTCATTTATATGTCCAACTATTACTTAATAACTGCATGTTTTTCATATATTTAAATGGCAAAAAAATATGCAGACCTGACCTCACTCTTAGGATGTTTATAGTCTAATGCACATAAATAATGCCAACTAATATATATCTATATAGCAAGGAGAGTTCTGCTTTTTTTCCACTACTTTGTTAGGGCGGAGATGAGTTCTTTTCTGAGAATTTGGAAAAATAATATCTTAGAGTTACTTTTTATGATAATAAAGTTCTGATCTTCAGGTGAATAAAATCCGTCAATCTCCACTGAAGAAGTATTCTAGATGGTTTCAACAAATGTTCACTGATGACTTATAAGCCAGGCACAAGCATGTGGACAAGATAAACAAAACATCATCCCTGCACTCACACAAGGGGTACAAGCACATGGAAAAATCTGAAAACCACCCACTGATTCTCTGACAAAGGCATGCTCCATATAATGTGGAATACAGAAAAAGGGTATACCCCCTGAGCTGAAGTGTTGGGGAGTGGGAGTTATATCAAGGAAGACCTTCAGAAAATGACTTAAAGGAATGTGAAAAGAAAAAGAAGGGAAGAAAAGAAAAGAAGGAAAGAAAAGCATTCCAAGAAGGAGTAAAATAATGAGAGAGGCACAACAAAGTCAAAAAGTATTGTGGATTATAGACAAACTGGCTCAATAAAGGCATTAAAGAAATTATATCACAGGCAGGAGATGAGATAGAAGACAGTACTTTTATGAACACTCAAGAAGCTTTGAGACACCACTGAAATGGCTTTAAGTGGTGGAGGTAGCAATGAAATGGCCAGTTTTTATTCTAGACTGGGTTTTTAACCTCAGCACTCTAAACATTTGGGCCAGATAATTATTTGCAATCAGAGGGAGGGGTAGGGTACTCTCCTGTGCATTGTAGGATTCTGAGAACATCTATAGCTCATATCGTCTAGAAACCAGTATGAGTACCCATTTGTGACAAAATGTCTTCACATTTTTCAAATGTCCCCTGAGGAGCAAAATCACCCTAAGTTGGCCATCACTATTTGGGATGAATCACCTGGAGGATGAATTCGAAGATGAAGGCATGTAGTAAAATCAGAACTGAATGTGGTGGACGAGGTTAAAATGAAAAACAGTTACAATAGATAACATGGGAGACACTGGGTGGCAAATATCAGAAGAAAGATGGTGGGACAGAGGAGTTGACAGGAAAAGCTGGGAGAAATGATGAGTTTGGTTTTTCAGATGGAGAATTTAAGGTGCTTGAGCTACATTAGACAGATGGATCTAGAAGACAGTGGGACATGCAAACCTGAAACCCCAGGAAAACATTTGATCCTCAAGGAGAGATTTAAACGTTGTTGATAAAGTGAGGAAGAAGGTGTACAGAAAAACAAAATAAGTGGGCCCATCATTGAACCTTCAAGGACAGAAGTAGAAGTGTGGATGGAAGGAGAGAAAACTATCGAGGATAAGGAATTGCCGGGAACCGGAGAAGAGCCAGAAGACTGACATTGAGACTTTCAAGAAAGAAGTGTCTTAGTAATGTTGGTACAGAAGGCACATTAAAATAAGGAATGAGAAATGTTCTTTGCACATACTGTTAGTTTGAGGGAAGAATACAACATTAAATACAGTTCCAGTCTGCTGTGTGGGCTTGGTGGCTGGAACATGGTGGATGATCAGAAAGTGTCAGATGAATGGAAGAATGTATAAATGAATCACAATGAAATTGCTCTCAATAAAGAACGATTTTTGAGAATTGGTCTATAGCTGTAACATTATTAAAAATGGTCTTTGTCCATAATATTAATGCCACATCTAAGAAATTGAGATTAATTCATGCTTCTCCCGTAGCAACTTTACAACAACACAAAATAATATTTATGAAGTATTTTTAGACTCTCAGATATAGGCATTGCAGGAACATATTTGTATTATGTCCCTTTCCATACCAGTGTGCACAAACATACAGCTGAATTTTGCCAGTGAGAAAATCAGTTCAATGAGTAATTGGACTCATCTACTCTATAAATGATCATTTATGTGTCCTGAAATATGCCAACTTGTGTGTAGAAGGCTGTGAACAGCTGTCTCATACAGCTAATGACTTTTCTCACCCAAAATGTAAAAATATAGATATAATACTCATCACCAATAGGATGTGTTCTGGATACCAAAGAGAGGGAAAGCATTTCCTTGTGTTTAATGTTATTGTTAAAGATTTCAAGTTTTTTTTTTTTTTTAATGTAGTTCAGGGTATCCATTGTGCTTAATATCAATTTGCAATTCTACTAAGATTTTTTAAAATAAGAAATTAGTGACAGTTGAGTTAATAAAAGTGTAGCACATATAATCTTTGCCTGTTTATCTGCTTATACCACAGCTGAGAGTGTCAAATGCTACATACGATTGAAATTAATTTCCCAGGATTCAAGATCGATTTAAGGAAATTAGTCATTACCTCTTGTCAATGCTAAATGATTGTTTATTTGAATGATAACTACATTATCTTTTATTTATAAGGGGGCGTTTCATTCTTTGTATTTCCTATCAGAAAGCACACATTGAATGTTTTAAATGGCAATATTTGTATTCCTATTGTGTATCTTCCATGTATCATAAAATACTGTGAGTGATCTGAAGTAGTCTGGATGTTATTAAGGAATAAATTCACCCCTCTCTTTTTTTGTAGCTAAATTAACCCCCTCGCTCTATGTGGATATGTTTTCAAGAACTTGAAAGAGTGAAAAGAGTAATATGTGATTCTCAATCAAGCTAGTGTAAATGAAATGCTTCTTTGAATTGATAAACCTCTGGTTACCATGAGGTACAATAATAAACACAAATGTAGTCCTTATTCTCAGATATTAGCAAACCTGATGACGAGGGGGAAGCATATATAAAGGTCAGTAAGGAAACAATTCAACGCTGAGCTCTTTCGAGGTTGCTGGGAGTGCAGAAGGCTCTTAGGAATAGGGAGGGCCATGGGAGCTGAGGAAGTCAAAGGGGCTGCATGAACCAGGTGGTCTTCTTCCTGTTTTCCCTGATGTTGACAATGGTCCTCAAAAGAAATTGATTTTTCTCATGTTGTGCTAGAATCTTCTTTCTGGTAGGAAAGATGGGGAGAGAGGAATTGCATTGGCTCTTGGGAAGAACTCAGAGACAAAGCAAGGAATCGGGAGATGTCAGGTCTTTAATACTTTGGACTGGGGTTGCTGTTGAGGAAACAGAATCACCAAGGACTGCTTTGGACAGAGCTAATTTTCACTCAATCTTTTGAGACTTGAAGTAGTAGGGACTCCTTAAAATGAAGCTTTTAAGAGGTTGTGTGTGTGTGTGTGTGTGTGTGTGTGTGTTTACACCTTCTCCTTTCCCTTAGTTTCTTTGGCAATAGAGTTTTCTTTGGTATTTAAAGCAGTATGCTTTCTTTTACTTTAAAAGATTCATTGTGATCGCCTCTACAAGCCAACCAATAATCTCTTGTGTGCTTAGAGGTTGATTTAATAATGAAAATAAATCTCAAAAACATGCTTTTTTTCACTTAGGAGAATAATTTGTATTTTGGGGGCATGATGTTATTGCTCCTTATGAGGCTAAGGAAGTATATTTATCTAGAAATTAATGCTGATAAATTTAAGAAAATACTTGGACCATTTTAAAATAGAGTAGGCTCTTGTAAGCAAAGCTAATTTAATCTTTGGGAGTCTGGAGGGTTATTTAACACTTACCCAGAGATTGGCTATTACATTTTAAAGCATTCAAACCAGTCATGTGGACTGTTTCAAATTATCCAAGAGATTTGAATTCCCTTGCACAAATAAGCAAATGACTGTGCCTTCACATCTGCTCTGAGTACATAGTACAGCTCCGTCTATTGGATTCTGAACCTAAAGCAGCTTTGCATAGAGGGGGATGTGTTGTCAATAGTAGCATGAAACCTGAGAGGTACTACCTGTTCCTTCCAGTTGCCAAGGACTGAAGTCATAGATGTGAGCCATATGCTTGCTGACAACAAGGCAGAACCATTTGTAGAAGAGTTGCAGGTACCAGATAAGTTACCCACCATCTGCATGAGGTCTGCTCCTTTTGCCATTACTACAACCTGGGCTGAGGAGGAGGGAAGACCTCAAGGTTCCAACTTCAAGAAGAGAACCTAGGGAAAGGTGCTGTATAGGCTGAGGCTGCAGGTCTAGTTCAAGGGGTATCCATCCATTCCAGACTTCTCTTTGCCAAGTGTGACAAAGTGATCAGACAATTTACTCTTTTCTGGTCTTGTCTTTCTTTGTACAGTGTGGAATTTGAAGTAAGCAGTCTCTAGGATCTCTCCAGCTTCTAATAAAGCACACTTTAAGAATTTTCCATTTCTCCCTCCCCCCCTCAGGAAAGCCTTTAACATTTTGTAAGTGGAGCAATTTGCCATCAAACTTTAAAATGAAGAGAGAAAGACGAGGGCTGGACAGCAACAGGAGGCTCTCCACTGTGGTTCCTTTTTCACTTCTACTTGCTTTTTTTCCCCCCATTATCTGATTTTCTCCAAAGTGATATTGCCCAAATGCATAAATTGAAATTATATCCTGTGAGACTGTATGCCTAGCTGTGTTATGATTAACACTCTGATTATTACACAAGCCTTAGGAAGAAAGTAATGCAAGAACCCTACTGCCAGTTCGGTAAAGCCTTCTATTTATGTTCCCATTTTATTTAAAGCATAAGATGTGAGATAATTTATTTCATATTTTACTTTTTGAAACTTTTTTGAATATATATTTTTGACTTTGCTTTCTTCAAGGTTGTCTTTTTACTTTTGAAGTTCCACTGTGATGAGTTCTGACATGTTGTGAATTGGCCACTTGAGCATCGTCATAGGTGAAGTTTCATAAACCTATCAGTTCAAAAAAAATGGAAGAAGAAAACTAGGTGGTGACATATGTCCAAATTGGCGTCATTCACATTTTCTAGTGAGTCAAATGAGAGGTCAAAATAAAGGATGTTGGCAAGAATATAATGGTGGATTTCTTCTGATGGCACTACCTGGGTGGAACCCTGTTCATACTGGACCCTGGAAATGTGGTGACCATCTGACATTTGTACTGAGAGTTCCCTTCTTCACAACCATATGAAAAGAAACTGTCTCAGGAAAATCTTTCTCTACTACTCAGTATCCGAGCATTTTTATTTCAATAATGTCTGGAGAATGCTAGTCTCGTGGACATGAGAAATTCCATTCCCCCCTCCTTTATCCAGATATTAATAGCTATGGTTTATGGATTGCTTCTTAGATACAAGGTATTTATTAGGCATCTTGAATGTAATGATTACATTTTTCATCACAACTATCCTAAGAGGAAGGTATTAGCCTTAGTTTAGGACTGAATAATATTCCTAAGGGTCATACAGCAAATAGCTGTGGAACCCATACCTGCCTGATCTCAAAGCTCCTAGTCATCATGCCTAGAAAAACTACTCATCTTCAAGCCCCAATGAGAACACTGCCTTTTTTTTTTCTCAGCCACACTTTACAACTGATGTTGACCTTCTCTTCGGCCTTCATGCCGCTGGCAATACATATTTCTGAGTAGTGATTTTCTTCTCCCCTTTGTTAGAATTATCTGGCCATTTCCCAACTAGGTTATAAATCCCAAGAATTCCTGTTCACCTGTCCCAAGGCATCCAGCATGGTCTGTTTCTCATGGTTGGGTTCACATTGTTTGAACTGAGCTAAATTTTCTTCCTCTGCCTTCTCTTATCACAGAAGTACACCTGTACTGCATCAGAGTAGAAGTGGGAACAGGAGTTCTGGTGAAGATAACTCAGGAACAACCTGAAAAGGCTTTGCCAAGAATCTCATTAATTAATTTTGAGCAAATCAGCAATTCTTCAGATTTGTTAAATCATTTTTGATTTTTTCTATAGCTAGGTTTTGTAATATTTGGGTTAAATAGCACAAAAATGAATGCCTCATAATTATAGACTTTTAGGTCTTGTGAGAAATCTTAAGGAATATCTCATTCAAGTTCTCTATTTTATCCAGGAGACATCCAAAGATTGAGGGGGTTTCATGAGTTGTTTAAGGCCACAGAGCAAGTGAAAGGTAGGCCTTTAACTGAGTTCTGTGAATTCCTAGTCACCTCTCTTCTGTAGTGATGGCATTGAGCTTGAAGGTCGTGAGCTCTCTCTTCCCCAAACTGATGTCCACACGTGTTGCTTGTGCACATGGAACAGGAACTCGATCTCTTTGTAAGCAATTTATTCCCTTTTAAATTAAGTATTGTTCTATACTAAATCCAATAGAATTGTAATCCTGTCCATTGCTGAAAACAGCTCTTTTTGTGAACATTTTCTCTTTTTCATCCATAAACATTTTTTCTGTGATCTTATCCGTCTCAAGATTTTAAATACCTTCAAATTTGTATCTCTAGAACATCTTCCCCTCTGACACACGAACAACTTCTTACTGGATATTTTCCCTTGGATGCCTAGTAGGCATCAGATTTAATATCAAAAAACCAAAATCTCGATTATATCTTCCCTCTCTTGTAGTGTTCTTCATTTCATGAAATCAGACTTTATTTTTCTAGTTGCATGGGTCAAAAATCAGAAGTCATGCCCATGTATCTTAAGCTCTTTCATTTCACATCTAAACTCTCCATGCTAACCCTATTCACTCATGATTTAAAATTTCTTCCACAAAACAACAAATTCCTACCAACTCCACCGTTCTCATTCTACTCCAGGTTATCACTCCCTCTTGCACTGACAGTCATCTCACCCCCAATTCATGAGCTCTGTTCTTCTTGGAGCAACTGGAGCCTAAATCAGCTCATGTCATTCCACAGTTTAAAACCTCCAGTGGCTTCTTATCACACTCACAGTAAAACAAAACTCTTCACAAGGGTCTACAAGCTCCTGAGCAGACCCCTGACTTCTTTCTGATTTTATTTTTTGTTCCCTTTCCTCTTTCAGTGTCCTCTATGTAGTCGGCCTCCTTATTGTCCCTTTTAAACATGCCACATAAAGTCCCAACTCCAGCCCTTTACATTTGCAGTTCCCTCTGCTTCAAACACTCCTGCCTCTGATATTCCCACAGTGCACTTCCTCAGCTGCCTTCAGGCCTCTACTTACCTTATCAGGAGGCTTCCCCAGTATATTATCCCAGTGTCCTTATTAATTTGTATTCAAAGCATTTATCATTATCTGACAAACTGCATTCACATGTTCATTTTTTAAATCCTTTTCATATCCCACAAAAGTGTGACTTCAGTAAGACCCAGAATCTTATTTTATTTTTGTTGTTTTATGTAGTTTGTATAGTATCTAGAATAGTAAGTGCAAAATGTAGACACTATTAGTGTTTGTTAATGTTTTTGTTAAATGAATTTCTCCTTCAACTTTGCCATGTATCCAGGTCTTGCACTGTAGTACTTAGGAAACCATGTGTGAGAATTTGCCTTTATTCCCATTAATATAGCTTTAGTTTGGGACCGTTAGGCCAAGTTGGTAAATTTTTCTGATTCTGGATTTTTTGCATTCTGATGCTAATTTATGACAGCACTATTAGTTGCAGTTTCATTTATTGAACACTTATGTGGTCATTACTTGGCCAAATATTTTACAATTTTATTTCACTTAACCCTTAAAATGACTCAGTGGGTTGCTCTTGAGTAACAATGATCCTACATTACAGATGAGGAAACTGAGCCCTCAGGAGATAAAGCAATTTGCTCCAACTCATACACCAATAAGTGGACAGGACAGAGTCACACTGGGTTATCAAGAGCAAGGTCTATGATGTCAGATCTGGACTATTACTCCTCAGCCTTAGCTGTATGCTGTGAATCAAGCCATTTTCTTCTCCAAGCTTTGGTTTGCCATCACATCAATGAGAATAGGAGTAATACTGATCTCACTGTTAGGATGATCAGATGAGATAACATTGGCTACATGCTTAGCATCATCTTGGCACAAAATAAAAGCTCAATAAGTGTTATCATCATAGTAATATAATTTGGGGCAATGCACATACTTTTAATGTCATTCTGTTCACCTCAATCTGTATTAGTTCTTGCTTCCATCTGTATAATCTGAAATTTTGATAATATCATTTTAATATAAACCACTGACTAAAAGTACTGAAGAATATCAATGTAAAGATGGATCTTTATTATAAAACCAGAGGCTCCCACTGGAAATAACCTAAGCTTTGCTAGTCTGAACAAGGTTTCAGTTAGTATGGTACCTTTTAGGAACATGGCTTAGTTTTACCAGGCTGATTTGTTCATCTGCTAAAAGATCACACTGATTTATTTTCCTCATCGAGGGATCCTACTTGAGCTACATGACTTATTAGAAGATCTAAGAAGATTCTGAAGTTTATAGCATTGGGTCATCTGGAGTTTAGTTAGCCCTATTTTTATCAGTGCAGTGTGGGTATTAGTGAATGCAGTTAGTGTTCCACCTGAGTCTCTTTACTGGCCTGGCGCACATGGTGTCAGGTATCAGTTTATTGCCTCCCAGCTCCACATGCAGTCTTCAGTATGTGCTCTGTGACAGTGGAATTTCTTTAAGAGTTCTCCTTTAAAATGAGCTCGAGAGGGACACTGCTGGAGGAAGAAGCTGTCCTGTCATTATTGGAGTGGTTCTGAGGTTGGCAGTAGAGGTATGAAGATATCCAGAGATATCTACACCAGCATCAAATTTACAAGGCCTGACCATAACCCTTCTGTAGTGTTCTTGACCTAGAGCCCCAGCATGACTAGTGCTCCCTGAAGTGCTCCTACTCCTACTAGCACCTGGACTTCCACTACCCATGCCTACACACAGCATTGATTGCTGTTCACCTGCTTCAGTCTGGCTCTCAGAGTTCTGGACAGTGGTGGCCTGTTGCTGTCCCAGCAACTCCAGTCCATCTCCCACCTGGCCATACCTTCACATTCCTCTACTGCCTGGTGGGCTGACCTACACTTCCCTTGAAGTTTGACCTTTCTGGATTCCCTCCCTCAGCCCTAGAGTACTATATAATTCCTCTTTTATCATGGCTAACAATCCTTCATATTAAAATTTCTCTGTTTAACTTAACTGTGTGATTTCTACATCCAGATCGAATTGAGACTGCTGCAGGCCCATTTCATAGGGCCATTGACTGCTAAACCACTGCTGCCCCTTCCCCCAGAATTTGCCCTCAGCCCATGGGAACTGCCTTAACCATGAGGTCAGCACCGTCCCCTCTGTCCCTCCATGTGGGTCCAAGTCAATAACTTTCTTGCAAAAGTCAGCTCCTTTGACTCAAAGCAGGGACATCTCTGTGGTACAGTCTGCTTTCCCGAGCTCTCTTACGTTATCAAATGAAGACTGACCTTTACCAGAGACTGTATCTTCTCTCAGCTCTCTTTCCCCTTCTCAATTCTTCCTTTATTCCTTATAGACTTTCCTTAAAAACAAAACAAAACCTTCCTCAATAAATGGGGTATATATCCTCATCTTTGCCTCAGGCTCTGAGTCTCAGGAAGCTAACCTAGGACATAAACAAGCAGAGCTAGAAGATAATGAAGGTGATAATTATACGAGGTCTGTCCTGTGCTCTCATTCATACCTTTTCCTGGTTGAGGTAATCTTCCACCTCCAACATGTTCTCCCTAATCCAATATATTTTCCATGTTGAGCCATCGTGGCCTGGAGAATGGTCTGACATTGGGTCAGAGTGAAGTATGTGATTAATAGTCCAAGACCTGAGCCCACAATTTCAAACTGCATATCCCTTTTCTGTTCCATGGAGGGTTACACAATCCCACTTGTTCCTGCTGAGGGCCTGTCTCCCTCTCTTCTCCCTCTTTTGCATAGGGTAGGCCAGTATTCTGACTGGAGCTATGCATTTCCCATTCCCTGAAGAGAGAGTCTGCTTGTCTAGCTAAATCATGCTGCGATTCTCTAATCATGTTTATTTGAGGTAGGCTAGTTACCCATGCCCTGAAAATCGTGCGCTAGCGTTCACTAAGGTGCAGAAACTATGATGACAGCTTGACACTTGAATGCCTTTTAGGTAAATAATAGTTATTATAGAGAGGCCACAGCAGCAGGTTTATTTATAGCTCCTGCCACCACATACTATCATTTAGGGGGGACTGGAAGGAAGCAGTTGAAGGGCTGCTTAGGGACCCAGGAGAACCAGGAAGACCTAGATTTACCAGAGATTGTTTGTGTCAATCTTGGAAGATAATTGGGCCAACACTGCGTGAGAACAGCATCTTTCAGCCCATTCCCTTTTCAGATGCTTTAACACACAGTGAAAGCTTCAGCAAACAAGTCAACAGGTCTCAGATTTAATTGTCTCTTTCCCATGATCCCAGCTTGCATTTGGGTTTTCTGGCTTGTTCTTTGACCATCACGTGCAGATTCCTTTGAGGATTTCTCAGCCTGGTCTGTGCCACCTAGTAGACTCCAAGTGACTCCTGTTTTCCCATTTGCTAATAATTACTTGACAGTTACACAACTTCTCTCTCCCTTCCCAACAAATAAACAAAGCAATAAATAAAGACCGATGTTCTTGTTGATCAGCTCTCCTTTCTTCAGAGAGACAAACTATTCCACTTCAGAAAGGTGGTTCTAACTTTCTTTGGCACTGCTACATTTTCTTTGTGACTGGATGAAATACAGATGTAGCTAATTCAGTCACAGTTTTAGTTGTCCCACAGTTAGATGGAATTATTAGCCATTCCTACAGAGTGTCAGCAACTGCAAATAGAAATGTGCCTTTGAAGGCAGCCAGCTCCAACTGGGAATTGGGAAATTAATAAGAATTTAGAATAATGGGCATGCTTGCAATGAACCCTTCATGGGTTCAGAAACTTAGTTCCTTTGGTAATTTGAATGAGCAGTTTTGCTAATAAAGTTTGTCTGTGTTTAGTGAACCTGCTGCATCTACTTGTCATTCACAAACAACTTGAATTATAACTTTCCCATCAAATTTTTCCCTTTCACTTAGCTTGCAGGCTGGTGGAACTGATTTTCTCCACTATGGGTAGGTGATGGAAGGATTTAAAAAAACAAAAACAAAAAAAAAACAGGAACAATTTTTAGCATTAGCTAGAACAGGCTGGCCTTCTTCTCCACCAGGGATGCAGGTTGTTTTATACAAGTAACTTTGGATGAAATCCATGTGGTGCCACGTTTATTTTAAATGAAGATATTCTTAGTAGAATTTCCCAATTACTATCAATGTGTACTTCATCTAGTAAATTTCCGGCTGTCATGATCCCTACCCCTCTGAACACAGTAGATTTTTGCCTTTTGGAGAATGAGCTAGTGATCCCAGCAGCTTCAAAATTTTAACGATCGTAATAATTCTTCATATTGTCACCTTTATTTGTGTGATCTTGACCTTTTCTGGGTCACTTTCCTTTCCCCAGTGGAAATACATGTCCCTCCATGAGATACAAAGTGCTGCCCACTCACAAACACATCAGGAGCCCCTTTTGTGTTCTCTGCAGTTTCACAGCTGTTAGAGCCCTGTTCTCAGGGAAACTGCCATCAACAGGATTGATTTTTCCATTTGGCCCCTGGGATTGCAGTAGTGTGGCAACAGCCCAGCTCCAGGTGCTGAGACACTGTGGTTGAAGAAGGAGTCTGTGATCTGAGAGGGCAGGTTGAGCAATCTGCTGGACAGGATGGCTTTGGAGCAAGTGAAGTAGTACAGGGGAGAGCTCAAACCCCAAGTTTCCATTACTTCCTGGCTGGTGTGGGGTTAGAGGTGCTATTTGACATCTCTGAGATACTTTTCTCATCTTTCATTAGAGAATGATAACATGATGTACCTCACAAGGTTATTTTAAGAATTAAATGAGAGATGCATGAAAAGTCTTAGCTCAGTGCCTTCTACCAGGCTAATGTTTTGGGTTGTGTGTAGTTATCCTCACTGCTAATTTAGGTGGAAGGGAAAACCATTTGCTTTTGTTGGAAAGCGTTCTATTTCGGTTTATTATACATGGCTTAAGAAATTTCACCTGATATTTCTATATAGTTTATAAAAATCTGTCATATCCAAACTTTCAAGGTAGGTGACTGTTTTGTGAGCAGGTGGGCATACAGGCATAGATGTGCAGAGTTGTAATTAGCACACATTTTAAGGGTTTGAAAAGTTCATTTTAATTTAATATTTTAAGGCTTTTCCTTTATATTGTTTTTTAATTCATTTGTATTATTTTCTTTGATTTTACTTATTTTTGGTGCTGGAGATTGAACCTAGAGCCTCATACATGCTAAGCGCCTGCTCTATGACACTGAGTACACCTTAACCCTGCATTAATTTGTATGTACTTTTTTTTAATCAAAAACCTTTTGTAGGAACAATTCATACTTATTTGTTTATGTACTTAACAAATACTTATGTAGCATTTACTTAGTTCCAGGCATTTTTAAGCCTATTGTAAATATGAATTCATTTATCATCCTTGTTACAACTTTATGAAATTGCCTGTATTATTATCCCCATTTTACATTGAGGCACAATGTAGGAGTAAATCTCAAAATTCAGTAGGTAGAGCATGAGCCAGATTCTAATCCAAGCAGGCTGATGTCAGTTTGTGCTTAGGGGTATCAGGACATTTGTATTGTGAGGCCTTTGGAATAATTGAAATTGGGATTGTTTAAATTGTTCAGTGTTTAGTCAATCTAGACTTTCTCGGTTGGCACGCAGTCATTTTATTTAGTTCTTTAGGACTGGGGCATGATCAGGATTTCCCTTTTGCCTGAGGCTATTGGGACTGAGATAGGGAAGCAGTTTAGGGAAGCCCTAGAAAGGAGGGAAGTGGTGTTCAGACTACCTCTTAAGAACCCGTGTCATAAATTAGGAGCCATGGAGTTGACTGAATTAAACTGCTTGATCAATAAATGTGTATTAGATAGTGATAGTGGGACCTTTGGCATTCTGAATTACCTTCAGAGTATCCCTGCTTAGAGATTCAAATTCTGTTTAGCATAAATAGAAGACCTATACACAGAGGCCAGGATTTTATCATTTATCTTCTTTTTTTATGAAAAAGATATTCTTAATTTTAAAACTTCATGAACCACAATGATCCATATAAATTTAATAGAGATTGTTTTGTGCTTCTTAAAAACTTTATACTTTGAAAGTTGCTTATGGACTTGTTTTCCCTTTTTGGCCATTGTCCCTGATCCCTAATAGTGGCCCGCTCTTAAAACACCAACTTACCATGTGTTTAGTTTGAAAAACACCAGAAGCTATCCCAGCTGTACCATCTCCCAATTTCCTTCCTATGTTACCGATGACTCCGTTTGGCTCTGTTGCTACTTCCTCCTATTTTCTGAAACCTCATAAAGCTGAAGGGCAACAGAACTCAGCTTTTAGTCAGAACCTATCACTCCTCTGCTCAAAATGCTGCAATGACTCTTTGTCCAAAGTCTTTACTCTTCCCTGTCTCTTTCTGGATTGATCACCTACAACATGCATTTGCTAGGGCTGCTGTAACAAAGTACCACAAGATAAGTGGCTTAAACAACAAAATGTATTTATTGTCTCACAGTCTCAGAGGCCAGAAGTTCCAAGTTAGGATGTCAGCCGGACAACACCCTCTGAGGGTCAGGGAAGGATCTGCCCCAGGTTTCTCTCTCAGCTTCTGGTAGTTCCCTGGCTGTGGCAGCAAAACTCCAATCTTCACATGGCATTCTTCCTGGGGGTATGACTCTCTCTGTGTTCAGATTTATCGTTTTGATAAGGATGAGAGTCTTATTGGATTAGATGCCCTCCCTCTTCCAGTATAACCTCAGCTTAACTAATTATATCATCAAGGGCCCTATTTCCAAATAAGGTCACATTCTGAGTCACAAGAGGTAAGAACTTCAACATATGAATTTGAAGTAGGAGGACACAATTCAGTTCTTTAAACCTACCATTCTTGTCCTTGCTCACTATGGACAGCCACACCACCCTCTGCACTGATCCTTGGATGCCTTTGCATTGTATTTCCTCTGTCTGAACACTGCCTACCCTCTCTGTCCACGTGGCTCATCACCTCCCTCTGGAAGCCAGTTTCCTGAGCTCCCCTCCTCGGAGGTACCTACCCCAACCAACCTATTGAAATTAATCCCTCTATTCCTTCCCAAATTCCCTTCTTTATCTTTTTTTCTTCTTTCTCACAATACTTATCATCTCCTTATATACTTCTTAATTTGCTTACTTATTAGTTCTGTTGTTTATTGTTTGTCTTGCCCCTACTTTTGATGCTAGTAGAAAATCACTGTGAGTCATGATTATACCCTACTATGACACTGGAATATAAGCCCAAATGAGGGGCTGTTTGCCCATTTTTTTAAATGTATTCCAAACACTAAAACAGTACTCAAGACTTAATTGCAGCTTAAAAAAAAAGTGGATTTCCAATTTTTCTTCACTGGTTTAACTTTAGAGATGCAGACTTTTAACACATTGGAGTAAGGTGGGCAGAAGTAGGATGAGTATATCTTAAACAGCTTTACCGGGACTTGGCTTACCTATACCCTACACCTGGCGCTGTTCATCAATGTTGATCCTGACTTCACATCCCAGGAGGGTTTTCTCATACCTGCCTGCTGAGAGCACAAAGCATTTTCCATGTACAAAATGAAACCAGATCCTTCTGGCATGATAGAAACAGGCCTCATTTGACTTGCTTTCATCCTCACTTGGCACACAGTGACATAGCCACTGAGCCTCCTAGAAGGAGCTGAGATTCAAGTTGAGAACCCAGGCATCATGACTCGCAGTGATTTTCTAGTAGCATCAAAAGTAAAAAGCTCCTAAAGTGACCGCAAAGTGCTTCAGGAGACATTTCTCTATAGTTACATTGGAGAGAATGAGGTTAAAACAGCCCTCAGATGTCACATCCAATTGACTTAATAATCACATCAGAGCCTCTTATGGGCCCCTGGTAACCCATGACAGGAGAGATTCCCAGCAGAACCACTAAGCCAGCCAAGCTACTATGCATTTCTTGGTCTCAAAACCCACCATTTAAGAGTTAAGTGATCTATTTCTTATCAGCCTCTGTCCTCATGGGGCCTAATGAGGGCAAACATGCCTTCCCATTGTTTCTTATTCTGATTCCTAGAATAGGCACAGGTAGATGTTTGAGAAATGCTTCCTAAACTCTGGCTGAAGCTGTCTCAGAGTACAGCCCCAATAATCTCACGTAGGCTGCTTTGCCGTCCAGCTTCCTGAGCTAGATAGCAGTGATGCTTGAACTCATGACTGACTTACAAAAATAAATGCTGAAACACTGATCTAAGCAGTTCTTCTCAGGGGAAGCTTAGTGGATTGTAGAAGGGCTTGGAAGGGTTCATCGGACCCAGGTAGTGAAACATCTCAAAAATGCATCCAAAATGAATGGGGCTTTTAGCGAAGGACTGGCCAAACAGATGTGGGAAATGTGACATTGATTTTTTTTTCCAGCCATGCTTATTGAGGGTGGCAACATTATCCACAACTGACCATAAAACAAGAGGGGAATCAGGAGGCATCAGTTAACTGAGGCAGCACATTTGATCCCTCAATGGACTGGTAATAAACTTATCTCATTCCTTGTTTGGCAACCCATCATATGCTTCCTGAACAATGGCTCCTTTTACTTTCTGGTCCTGACAGTGCTATTCACATAGATTTGTTTAGAAGAAAATGCCAATGTGTCTGACTCCAGAGCTGGTTTCTTTTAATGGGGACGAATTATTTTGCAGATAGAAATCTATCAGGGCTTGGATGATGTCTCAGCTCCAGGGTTTTTCACTTGCCTTGGCAGGGACCTTACCATGTCCTGCAATTGTTGGTGTTTTCAAAACTAATATGTATATTTTTTAACCTTGTAGGTTCATTGTAGTGTCTTCTTCCATTCTGATTTCCCTTCTGCATGTGGCTTCAGGCAATTTTGGGGAACAGGTAAAAGGGAGAGTTGAATTGGGAATGCATTTGTTTAGGTTAGCTTGAACAGAATATATTTGTGTAGTTTGCAGTAATTTCTAAGTGTAGCCATTATTTGTTGTCCTGGTGTGCAGGAATGAATGGCTTGCTGGGTTATTCAGGCCACCCACTCTGACTCAGTGGGTGTTGGGACACTAAGGTGTAGGACTTGAGTTCTTGCCAATGGATGGGTAGCTCATCTGGTGCACTGCTCCAGAATCACGTGAACGGATAAGAGAAACAAGGCTTGAAACACAGCCAGAAGCTGTCTGTGATAAAATGTCATAAGGGGTGTATCAGGCAGTGGATGAATCAAGCCAGTAGGTTATTTTTTCTGGGTTTTATGATGTTTGTGTTTCGAAGTATTTTTTACTGATTTTTGTTATTTTTGTGAATTTTTCTCATCCTAAATGAATGTTCATCTTTAGTCCTAATTTATTTATATTTTCTTGCATAATTCTTTCATAATTCTTGAAAAGCATTAGGACTTTCAAAACATGGATCCTCCCTGCCTCTGCCTCTTTGATTCTCTTTAATTTGTTAAAATTTAACAAATCCTCTGAGGTCCAGTGGGTAAAAATGGCAGATAAAGTTTAATGTAATTTTGTAGTTAATATAAATAATTTTACTACCCTCTGCAACTTCTAAAAATATGTAAATACTAAACAATTAGTCTTTATCAAGTCTGTAAGAGAGAGAAAAAATTACACTAACATTTCATTTTTATAGGATAAGTGGAGTCAGACAATTTGAGTGGATTTTCACAGCCTCAAATTCTCTAAAATTATTCAGGGTCCCTATTTATCCCATCCTTCCAAAGGGGACTATCTTATTCCACCTAAAACATTTTTTCTAATGATTTGTAGATATTATGAGAGGATTACTAATTTTTTTTCCTGAATGCACTTATTTTGTCTATATACAATGATACTTCAACTAAAAAATGAATGTTTTTATATAGCCAAAATATTATTCAATATTCTGGTGCAAAAGTGGTCTGGTGAACTACTTAAGCATTTCTCCTTCAACTAGAGTTGACTAACTAGTATAGGTCAAGGCATGTGCAGTTGTGTACAGAGGATAATTCTGTTTGGAAATAGCAGTCATCAACCTCCTGTGGTAAAGGTTTCACAAGGTATCAATGGATGCCTTTTAAAACTGCCTGTGGTATGACAAATATAAGCTCACCCTTTTAATAAACTGCATCTCTATGAAAAATAGTGATTTCAAGAGCTGATGAAAGTGGTTAGAAAGAACTTACCAGCTCAAGTGTTAGCCAATTGTAGAATCTTTTTGAAACTTCTGCTTTGATCACAGATAAACCTGTAGCAAAAGCACTAGGTTCAGCTTGTTCCAGGACACTTTCAGGATAAAGCCTATAGGGACAATTAAAGAGAGCTTCTGCATCATGAAGGAGCATCTGCATTTCCTGTCCTCTGAGCCTAAGTGACTTCAGAGTGCACATCCCTGGGCTGATGTAGCCCTTGTCTCCATCCCTTAACTTCATTGTGTGTGTCTCCTCATCTTATGAAAGTTTGGATCCACATCTCTCATCATAGTTTTGGCTCTTACACGCATATTTTGTGGTCTTTATTTCTATTTTAAATAGGTCAGGTCTATACAGGAAGAAGAGTAATTAGCACTTCAGGTATATCAGAGCACATGGGGAGATAAAGTTAACCACTTAAGCCCTTAGGAGTCCACTGAATTATTGCTTAATACTTGGGCAATAGTTATTGAAAGGGATAATTCTGGCTTGAGATCAACAACTCCAAATATAGAGCATTAGAACAGAGTCAAACATTATCCAACAATTCTGAACTAAGGTCTCTACATAAGGTTAAATTTTCTTGCCGTCAAAATTACTTGTCACTGCCCCTTCTGATTTAAATTTATTGTGGATTCTCTATTCTAATAATATGGTTCGATTCTACACAACCCACTCCCCACCACTCCCTGCATTAAACAAGTAATTATTTCTTGAGTTGAGCTTTAGATGAGATAGTTTCCTTATGTTTGGGGATCATATCCCATACAAACACACACTCAAAAGTTATGTACACATACACACTTATATACAAACACACACTTTTCATTTGAGGTCTCAAAATTGGCTTCTGATAACAAGGGTTTGTCTCAGCATTTATTTCTAAATCACACTGCCAGAGCAAGCCATTTTTGTGATTCATAATCTTTGCCTCATATTCTTCCTTTACCATTTGAGACTGTGAAACTCAGTTCCTCAGTGGTTCACCACTTAAGACCACCTATGACTTCCCTGTTTATCTTGAAAATTAAAAAAAAAAAAACAAATTTTGCCTTTTTCTTTTGGTACTGAGGATTGAACCGAGGGGTGCTTAAGCACTGAGTCACATCCCTGGCCTTTATTATTTTTTGAGACAAGACAGGGTCTTGCTAAATTGCTCAGAGCCTTGCCAAGTTGTTGGAGCTGGCTTTGACCTTGTCCTCCTCCTGCCTCTGCCTCCTGAGCCACTACACCCAGCCATTTTTTGCCTTTTTTAAAGGTATTGCTCACTCACTTTCTAATTTTATATCAAATATTTTAACATTTAAAATATTTCCTGAAGGGCTGGGAATATAGCTCAGTAGCCTCGCATGCACAAGGCCTTGCTCGGGGTTCAATACTCAGCACCACAAAAAAAAAAAAAAAATCTGAGATAAAGAAGTATGAAAAGTCTGGCATGGAAAATATGTAAAAGAAATTACTTGAAATCACTTGGTAACGAACAGAAGAACAAATAAAGACAGAGGACACATCTTTTGTTGTTTTGCTTCCCTGTCAGAGAATATATGTGTACCTTAAAACATAATGCCATGATTTCTGTTTAAATTAATTGAAGTGTTTTTCATCTTTGTGGTTCCAAAATGAGGCTTTTTATTTTCTGCACAGGAAATAAAACAGCCTAACTAAAACAGGAGACCAATTTTTCTTGGACATTAAATAAAAACAAATTCTGACATGTTCAATGGTGAATATACTGTATGTTCCAACTTAGAAAATATTTAACCTTATTCCAACATTGGATTTCTAGAACACTTGACAACATAATTTATGAAAAGTTGCTGTGGAGCCTGTGAGAAGTTCATTTAGTAATGGTTATTTTGTTTACCTGAACCATGCTTGCTTTGAAAATGATGAATCCTAGCTAGTCTATGTTTAAAGAGAAATGGACCATTTAAAATGATCTGAAATATCATTTATTTCACTGTCTTTTCCAAAAACATGTATTCCCACAAGGGTGAGAGGAATTAAGAAGGACTTACTTTGTTTTGATTTTTGACAAAATATATCATTGATTAAAATAAAACAGATACTTTGTTTTTCATTACAAAGACTGGAAACCCCAGTCATTCCCATGGATATATTTTGGGCTAGGTTGGTACTATACAAATGTATGCCACCTTGCATCAGGTCTAGCCTCTGACAAGTAAGAGCTTATAGCTTCCAAATTTATGACATTCCCACAGAACTCTAACACAGGGGTAGTTTCAGCAAATGCTAGGGTGCAATAACAGATAGTTCAGCTGACAAAGAGGAAGAAAAACCAGAGGTGATCATGATAAGCAGCCAAAGAAAGGATCTGAATGGGATATTGGTGTGGTTTGGGGAATAGAACAATATAAAGATGGAGATGAAGGCCATAGTCAGAATATGGAGAAGGTTGCATGCTCACCTGAAGAGTTTAGATATAATTTTCAGACCCTGAAATTGATTGCTAGGCTGAAGGAAGATTTGTAGAGACATCAGAGACTTTGTGGAGATATCACAGAATGTTAAAAGTCAGGGAGGACCCATAAACATTCAATCTATTGTTTTACAGATATGGACCTAAATTTATCACTAAATTATATGTGTATACATTTAAAATATTTATGAATACTCTTGTCCCTCATAAGATATTTTGGCTGATGCACTAGGTCAGTTAGACATACATGGCAGTGATTACAGAAGTGAGGCTCATTATCTGTGCATCCACAGTACTTATTATGAATTCAAGGCTTGAGAAAAGTAACACCATGAGTAAAGAGCATGGTCAAGAACAGCAGTTGTCCATTTTTAAATAACAATTTTCATATGAAATTCTTCTTGACCATGTGCAGCTTCCCTTAGTCTTAGATGATCCAATGATGTAAATATCAAATGCTTATCTCAGATGGTACAATTTGAAAAATGTTTAAGGCCTTCATGTTGGGGAAACGGCTTTTATTGAGCAGTGCTGGAACTGCCAACAGTATTGGCAACGTTTCTTTGAGAAAAGGCAGTGCCTACTATATTTAGCTATCTTATAAGATGTCTGCATATATTTGTTTATATATATGTGTGTATGTATATAAAATAAATACATGAATTTAGATAATGAGCCCCACTTCTAAAATCTTTTACCCTCCCCACACATATGCTTGTGTGTAGGTATATGTAAAAAATTTTCTATTCTACGACCTACAAAAGGCAGTGGATCAACCACCAAGAGACTTTCCTGTTTCAAATGTTACAAGGACAATATTTGGGTATTTTGTGAAAAACAAGCCCTCAAAACAAAGTATAGTTTGTATATTTCTTGTCTTGATGTGATCTTGACACCAAGAGGCCAAGTTATAGTTTGGAAGCATCTTACTTCCTTTGGCATCAAGATACCTGTCCCACCATCTTTGTCTGTCTGTCTATCTCTGTCCTTCCCACACACACACAGCAAAATTCATCCTGCAGGAGAGAGGCAGCTGTCCACAAGCTGATGCTCAAGCTATGCAGTCTGCGCTTTTCAAAGCTCAGGTGGGTTCCATTCCTAAGAGGCCACCAGCCTGTCATCTGAATGGTGCCTCCTGGAGGTCTGCAGTACTCTGCGAGAGCAGAACTCATTTAAAAATGTCTCCACGAGATTCTCAATAACAGAAAACAACACCAGCACACATTGGATCTATAGGTTTGTGTACTCTTCTGGAGAACTACAATTTCTGTCTGTCATTCTTGACCTCTCCATTAGACCACAAGATTTAAGGTCTATTTCCAAGTCTACACTGGGATGCTTCATTGGAATGCTTCTGCCTGAATTGATTGAGTGACTCCTTCCACTTACTGCCTGGAATTTGTAGTTTGTGGTTAGGTCTAATATGGAAAATATCATTGTTTCATTCTAGAGCCAAACTCATTCTTTAGGCACCTCAGTCTGCTTTTCTCTCTAATCTTTTTTTTGGGGGGATGGGTACCAGGGACTGAACTTAGGGGCACTAGGCCACTGAGCCACATCCCCTCCCCTTTTTTTTGTATTTTATTTAGAGACAGGGTCTCACTGAATTGTTCAGGGCCTCGCTAAGGCTGGCTTTGAACTTGCCATCCTCCTGTCTTACCCTCCTGAGCTGCTGGGATTATAGGCATGTGTCCTGTGCCCGACCTTCTCTAATCTTGAGACCAGACAAAACATTTCCTTCTGTGTGCTTTTTTTCTATAGTCTCTCTTGTCCTTAATATCTCATTTTACTCATTTCTTTCCAACTCAGGCAGTTCCTATTCTCCATTGTACTACCAATTAGAATTTGACAAGAAATATGGAAACACAGAGGCACACATGGGTTGTAACTGGTACAAAGATAGAAGGCATATTAACTACCTGTAAATATTAGGAAAAAGAGATTATCATAAAACCACAAAAAGCAAAAATTTTTAAAAATGTCTCATTTATGCCATAGATTCAGGGAAACAGGTAGTATCCACTCTGTACCAGACTCCCTTCACCATCCTGAATGGCAGATAACATTGTATGCCCAGTGACCTTGTAAGTGAGAAGCAAGTCTAGCTTCAAGAATGTTGTGCTTCCACTATATCTGAAAATAAAGATGCTTAGATGATGTTTTAGTCAACTTTTGTGTTGCTGTGACCAAAAGACACAACAAAAACAACTTAAAGGAGGAAAAGTTTTATTTTGGCTCTTGAATTCAAAAGTCTCAGTCCCTGGATGGCTAACTCCATTGCTTTGGGCCTGAAGCAGAACATCATGGCACAAGAGCTTGACAGAGGAAAACAGCTCAGGACATGGCAACGAGGAAGCAGAGAGAAAGAGTGTTCCACTCATCAGGGGAAAAAATATATACCTCAAAGTCATGCCCCCGGTGACCTCCCTCCTTCAGCCACATCTTACTTATTTATAGTTGTTAATCAGTTAATCCATATTATCTGAACTTTCTTGTATTGTGAGTTTTTTGGGGACACCTCATATCTAAATTATAACAGATAGAAGGAGAACCACCATGAAAAATGCCATGTACTTCCATGTATTCCTCATGGAGACCACATATTAGATAGACCTCCATGTAAGTGAGGGATAGATGGTCATTCCTTCTTAGAAACCTGAGAGAGGAGTTTCATTTGTTCAAGATCACACAACCACAAAGGGGAGAGCCAAAATTTGAATCCAGACAGTATGATTATAAAACAGTACCTTGTATCCACGGGCAGTATCTGGCTCATTACCTATTTTTTTGAACAAATGAGCCAAGAAGAAGAGTTCATAAATGGTTGAAAAGAATAGAAAACATGGCAATATTTGTTTTCATACGTTTGGCATATTTTCTGTGGCTGCTTTCATGGTACAATGAGAGTTGACCATCTGAGACCAAAAGACCCTCAAAGTCTAAAATATTTATTCTCTTGGCCTTGTACAGAAGAATTTGCTAACCTCTCTTCTAAATTCTACATTCTTAATGCATTAGCCATACTAGGTCATGTTAGGCTTCTATTCAGTACTCTTAGAACTCCCAGCTTATTTGTGTGAGTTTTAAAATGAAAATAACAAGCATCTGGAAGCCTTCAGATGGTAGTGGCACAGATGTGAAATTTCAGGAGCAGCTCAATACAGCCATAAAATAAATCTTGCATAGTATTGTGGGAAAGCAAGATAAATGTTTTACTTACACCATTGCTAGCTCTGTCATTCATTAGGAAAAAAGGATCCCCATTGACAAGAAAATGGAGGTTGTTTATGGCCTACATCGCCAATATATTCAGCTAATTTGTGTTCATTTGTATTCATCAGGTTATTTTCCAAAATAGATAAAAAGTAGAACATTAGCTGGAAAGTTATGAATAAAGACATTAATGGTTCAGCTAGTCATGCCCATGAGAGAGGCCAAAGGAGCCCAGCTGTGAATAAAGAATCACATTAAAGACACCTGCTGTGTTCTGAGCATGGTGATGGGCAATAACTCATTTTCTCAACCAGGGCTTAGAGGTGGAGTCACCACTGCAAGTCTTGCAGCTAGTAAATGATAAAAGCCTTTGAACTGATCCCAACTTGGATCTTTTTATATTTAAAAAAAAACGAAAAAGACATTTATTATTGAAATTTGTAAACTAACCTGGAATTCCTCATCCAGTTGGACAATGGATTCTTTTCCCCAATATCATCTATTATCTGATTGTGTCTGTTGTCAGTTATTTAAAAGTAGGACAGTAGTTGAGGAAGTAACTAATATTATTACCGATTCATATCTTACAAAAATTGTTGGAGATGTCAATCAGAAAGAATGTGTTTCCATCATTTGAAGGCTTTAATTAATTTATTTCCAGCTTGTATAAAAGTTGGAGAGATGACTTGATTTCTAAGGATGTGACTAATTTTTATGTGTGCTTTGTGTTTATCTTAATTTCACAGTTGCTGAGCATAAACATAGATGTTTAATAAAGTCTAAATAAGCAGTGGACCATTTCACGTTACTCAGAATTAGGGAGCTTAATAGCCATATTCAATGAGTGGAAAGAGAGGCCTGCTCGTGTACTGTCTTGAAACATTGTAGTTTTAGACAGTTTTTAACAAAAGTCACAGGAAAACATGCATAACCTCTCCTTGGTTACATGATACCTAAAATCTGTGCCTTCTTTTGCCTTACATTTTTTTTTAATTTGAAATGCCTGACTTTTATATTAAGAGAAGGCCAACAACCATTGCTGTACCTTTATGTAATGGAAACATGTATTTACTTCTACTCAAGAATGAAGAGATTATTTGCACTTAGAACACTACAAACTTTGCAAAAATCAAGTGCAATATGAAAATTTATATGTGCATTTGTGCCTCTTCCAAAAGTCTCAACTCCTAGGGGGCATGTAATTTGGCACAATGCTTTTGTACTTGAGAAAGCAATTTTGCAATATGTGCCTAGAGCTTTAGAAATGTTCTTACCCTCTGAACCAAAACTTTTATCTCCTAGGAATTTGCTTTAAAACAAATGTGAAAGCCAGGTGCAGTGGTGCATGACTATAATACCAGCCTCAAGAGGCTGAGGCAGGACCATCACTTGAGTTCAAAGCCAGCCTCAGCAACTTAGTGAGGCCCTAAGCAACTTAGCAAGACCCTGTCTCTCAATAAAAATATAGAAAAAAGGGCTATGGATATTGCTCAGAGGTTATACACTCCTGGGTTATACATCCCTGGTACCAATAAGTAAATAAATAAATCAATTGTAAAAGATGTTCATCATTATAATAGGCATAATGTGAAAAGTTTTTAGAATAACCTGAACAAATAAGTATAAGAAAATGGTTAACAAACTATACCAGGCCCAAACTTAGACTATTTTGCTGTAAGTAACATATGTGAAAAATGTGTACCTGTGATCATGGACAAACTTGTATTAACTGAAAATGAAGAATATGCATTTTTAAAATATGGTAATATCAATATAAAATACTCATATATACCTCTATGATAACACAGTTCAAAATTTATGACATTTTTCTCCCTGTGCATATTCCTCATTAAGCCACACAAATTTGGGGACAGGGATTGTGTTTTAATCACCAGTGTACTCTCCCTGGTATACATAATATATTTCAAACTTAAAAAAATTTTTTTAAAGCAAAAAAAGACACAGTTTGGGTACCACATAACCAAGGATACTATATGTATATTTTTCCTGTAAACTTTAATCGCAACTATCTAAAACAATGATGCTTTAGATAATCTGTAATTTTCTTTTGAATAAATAATAAAGGTGAAAAAAATTTAGTTGCCTTTATATAATTATCATTTTTTTGCATTTTATGCTTCAATTAGTAATTTATTACTTGTATGATCAAGACAGATAATTTGTAAAGTAAAAGGAAGTTTACAATTTACATATTAGAAAAAAGAAATGGCAATTTTTCTTTTTACCAGAGCTGCTGGTAGCTTTAATGTACAGTGTCGAAATGGGTCTTTGTAATTTGGCTCTAGTTTAAATAACCCTTTCTTAATGGACCAGCCTACAAGAGCATATCTGTGCTTGGCTTCCTTTCTACCACATGGTGTTCTTTTACAGAATGGAAGTCTCCAACAATGCAATGCTGATTCATTATTAACTCTGATTTGGGGCACTGAGCCTTGAAGTAATGATTGTGTGGGGACTGATTCTATGATTGCTACCCACTTTCAGTTTTCTTTTCATCAAAGGATCTCATCTTCATTCGCAAATATTCCTTTTTCCCAGAAACATCTCCCACAGTGCCCTTGCAGGTAAATACATCTCTGCTTGAAATATTAAATCAATACATCAAATTAATTGCAACGAGTTGAGACATGACACCAAAAGAGAGTACATGACACCCAGCCCCAGTCAGAGGTGCTTATGCTGAACTGCTTTTAAAACCTTTGAACTATACAGTGGAGATGATTGCTGCTGTATCTGAGTTGGAATTTATTTTTAGCAAGAGAATACCAGAGAGGAATTAGGACTATAGTGTTTTGTTTTGTTTTTTTAAAGAAAAATACATGGTCAAATGGAAGGCACCTGCATGATCAGCAAACAGAACACACCTTACAGGTTTATTTACTTCAATCAATAGATTGCAAATGCTCTAATGTAACTTGAATATGTCATCCCTATTTGGTTGCCAAGAAGATAATCTTTCTCCTGGTTTCATTTCCCTAACTATATCCTTCACTCAGAATCTGTAGCTGAAAATCTGTCAACGGCTCATCAAAGGGGTATTTGATATAGAAAGATTTGAGTTATGAAAAAAACCAAAGGTCCAGTGTAACAGCAGTTTCAGTTACCATGTGCATGCATTACAAAGGTCTGGGCCTCAATTTCTCTATCCAATTCATCTTATGTCTCAGTTGTCCAGGTTGCTGTGGAATTTAGAAAAGATCTAAAGTTGCCTGTAGGGTGCTGGTTGTGAAACTTAGAAGAAGGACATACATTGGGTAGATCAATTAGAAAAAGACTCCTCTTTGTATAGGGTATAAGGTTAGTCATCAGCTTCTTATCACCCCTTTGCCTGGGGTCCCATGTGTGATGCACAAATCCTCAACCCTGGATGGCAGCCCTGGATAAAGTGTGTGTGAGAGAGAATTGTATGAAGCATTTGAGAGGCAGGCCACACGTGTTTCAGAAGATAGTCCTTGACTACTGCAGAGAAAACCATTCTATCTGATGCCAAATCCAGAAAGCATGAAGAACATCCAATTTGGATATGTTGCTGATATCTGACCTATAAACGACAGTTTTCTATGGTCCAACTTAAATAGTTTCCCTATCAATATTGCCTTGGCAGTTTTCTGATGTTTTAATTTTGAAAACTGTTTATCTCATATCCTCATAGCTCATGCCTTGATATCCCTTTCCTTTATGAAAACCAAGCTGGTATCTTAAGTGGCTGCCATCTCTGTCTGACACTAACTTGTAATGTTGTTGAAAACAGCTTTGATTTGATATTATTGTTACTGTCAGCACACTGAATAGGTGCCAATTTCAGGACACAGCAGTCAGGAAAGGATATTTTATCAGTAGAAAGTTTGTAGCAGAAGAATCACCAGCATCATTCGTAAAATAATCCTAGGAAAATGAAAGTGACTATCAATTACTGGACAAATATTTCACAAAATATACATTTTTATAGGTATAAAGCTTACAGTGAACTTTAAGAAATGCTGGCACTCATGCTTCATGGCTCTGTTGCTTTGTTTATTATTGCATTGAGAAAGGAAGGGAAGGAGGGAGAGAGGGAGAAAACTATTCATTCATAGAAGAATGCATAAAGTGTTTTGTATCTATAGTTAAGTAGTTAAAATGAAACAAGTGAATATATAATTATCAATGAGAACTGAAAAAAAAAACAAAATTTACTGGCAGAGGGGAGCATACATTAGAATGATGCATAAAGAATTACACAATTTATGGAAAATTTGCAAACACAGAACATTTATACATACAATAAATATGATGAAAATATAAAAATAAAGGTGAGTGGGATGAAGCCTCACTCCTGTGTTTGATATGTCTCTGGAGCACACATATGCATCTAGGGAGAGATGAGAGAGGCCTACACTGGGAGAGTGATGTCAATGGCATCTTAATATCATCATATTAGGAACAAATATGAAAAAATGTTAATATTTGCTAAATATGAATGATAAATTTCTAGATGTTGCCCACATTACCCTCTTTAATTTTTATGTATGAATATTTGAGAATGAAAGTGTGGTAACCATCATAGGTGAAAGCCCATTTTACCCGGAAAAGATAAACATTTTCAAATAAATGGATTTTTCTTAAACACACAATTAAATGCTAATCGTTTTAATGCCCTTATACCATCTCAAGTATTTCAGATTTACAGAGCTATGGTAATCTAACATGCTGGGCAAAAGTTATGCAAGTTGTAATGAGTTACCATTATCATCATCATCATCATCATCATCATCATCATTATTTTTTTGCTGGGCATGGGACCCAGGGCTTCATACATGCCAGGCAAGTATTTTACAACTGAGCCATATCCCCAGCCATAAATGAGTTGATTTTTTTAATAATTAATTTTAGGAAAACAGTCAATATGGAAACCAAGAACCTGAGTAGGCACAGATTTTATTATGCTCACTTGGAAAATATATACTGCACATTCATTTGATAAAACATCCCAATAGGATTTTACAGTTAGAGATACTTAAAAAATAAAAGTCAGTGAATAAATGATAGTTTAATGTGCCCAGACAGAGAACTCGGTGGGAGGAAGGCAACAAACAGTTTAATGGCATAGTCCCAGACCTCCTGACAATATGTGGATTTTTAAATAGCTCATAAATGGCTCCACATATTTTTACTTCTATCAATTTACTGCATTGATTACATATATGGACTCCAACCCCCAGAACCAAAGGAAAAAAAACAAAAAGACTAAGATAGTGTCCTCCCACTACTGCTAGACCTGCTGATATCAAATGACCTTAACAACTTAATCAAGTTCTATAATTTCCAGCCAAAGTTCATCAAGAGAAAAACCCCAGAAATATATTTTATGGATGTAAACATGCTAAGAAACAGCATCATCCCACTCTCTGTTTTTTTATTTTTTTCCCCTCTGTTTTACACAGGACTACAATATTAGAGACAGGGAAGTTAGGTAATTGGTTCCCTTGCCCTTGTTAAGTCTCTCCTGGAACTGTTATTTGTCTAGAATTGGAAAGCAAGATGTATGTGTTCAGCACATGGTTATTAAATCACAAAAGAGAGTTATTATTCTATACAAATAAGAAATTTTCAGAAAGGGGTACAAGTATCTGCCAAAACAAAGACTTGTCATGATCTCTACTTCATGTTTGATCCCTTTCTTTTCAGTTTGTGTTGTCATTGTGTAGTCTGCTATTTTCTCAGTCTAGAGAGAGGGGGAAATTGCACCATTTAATATATGTGCAGCATTGGCACATAGAGGAGAGAGCTGTCATGTTCTAGGTCTGTTCAGAAAGCAGAAGCATGGCCCGTGGATGAACATTACGATGGAAAATATTTAGTTTCTACATGAGCTTAATTGTTGTAGTCAGTTTTTTTTTTCCTTTGTGTCCAAAAGAACTGACAAGAACAATGCAGAGGTGGAGTTTACTTTGTCTTATGGTTTCAGAGGTCTCAGTCCATGGTCAATCAACTCCATTGCTCTGGGCCCAAGATGAGGCAGAATATCAAAGCAGAAGGGCATGGTAGAGAAAAACAGCTCAGAACATGACAAACAGGAAACAGAGAGCTCTGCTCATCAGGGATAAAAATGTACCCCTTAGTCATGTCCCCAGTGACATACCTCCTCTAGCCACACCCTACCTGCCTACAGTTACCACCCAGGTAATCCAGATTGGTGGATTAATCCACTGATTACATTAAAGCTCTCATAACCCAATCATTTCAAATAAGAAAATTTTTTCATTGTTTAACACATGAACTTTAGGGGGATACCTCATGTCTAAACTCTAAACCATAAAAATAATTCTGTCTAATGGTGAAAGATGCTCAGAACTCATAATCTTCCTTAAACACAGTGAGCTTCTTGTTACTATGATAATTTACAGTAAGATGGCAGATAGGCATAATCCAGTAGAAAGGGGGTGACCCTGAGGGGCAGAAACAGGAGACTTCTAAGATCTCTTGAAAAATCTAAGAAATAATATCTCCATGCTTTTTTAAATGGACTCCTCCAAACAAGCCCTAAATTCTGGAGATTTTTATTTCTTAATGTACTACAAGCCTAATTGCTAAATTTCTCATTATAAAATTATAGAATATATGTAAATTACATAGGGGAATCCAAGGATGAATTTCAGTGATAATAATCTTAACATCATATATCTTAACATCCCTTCTCTTTTTGGTTTGCTTTGCTATTCTGTGTAATAAAAAAATCCAGGCATTTTCCCATCCGTTAGACCTGCCACATCCAGGCATGTCCCCTCAAGGTCACAAGATGATAGCCACAGATCTGGATACCACAATACTCCAAGGCAGTGATGAGTGGTCAGAAAAGGTAGAAGGGCACTGTGTCCTGGATGGTAAGAGCATTTATCTTCTCATACCTGTTAGTAGAAATGAAAAGACCTCACGAGATATATGCAAACTGACTTACCCCATGGCTCCCTGGACAGAACCTGGTCACATAATAGCAAAAAGAAAGTTAGTTTTCACAACTGTAGCTACTTTGTATTACAATGATCTAAAATATAGGTTGGAAAGTGTTTAAAAGACATATTATTATTATTATTATTATTATTATTATTATTATTATTAACAGAGGAAAGTAGAATGGTGGGAGTGAGAGACCTATCTGTCTATCTATCTATCTATCTATCTATCTATCTACTTTCCTAATTCTTTATATTGGTTGGAAATTAAAGTGTGAATTTATAATAAAAATAAATTCATATGAACTCCAAGTAACTAAACTTTTTGTTGGGAAGACTTATTGATTTGTGTAGTATCTCATCTGATTTCTCATCTCCCATGCGCATGCATACTTGAGCAAAGGAGGGCAGCTGAGCCGGTACCTATAGGGTCATTCTTTCAACTAGATCATGCACACTGTCTTCGGGAAAGCCTTCTCCAGTCTCTGGACTCAAAGCAAGATTCTATTGATTTATTCAAAATCTATAAGGCAAACCATATTTAAGCACTTAGTATTGACCTGTAAAATTTGGTTTCATAATCTCCTTCTTGATTCTCTTCTACTTCCTCTGCCATTCTTTCTCAGTCTCATTTGATGGCTTCTCCTCAGTTTTCCAACCTATAACCACTGGAGTCCCTTGGAGTCAGTATTCCAACTTCATCTTTGTTTTGTTTGTACTCATTCCATATTTAACCCCTGCTAACTCTAAATCTATCTTGTGAGCTTAACTCTCACCGTTAAACTTCAGACTCACTTATTCAGCTGCCTACTTTAACTCTCCTCTTGGATACTTAACAAGTTACTTTAACAACATATCCAAGACCAAACTCTTGAAATCTCCCAAACTTGAAGGCTTATTTTTTAAAATTTCATAAATGTACCTCTACCCCTCTAGCATTTAAGGTAAAAACAGACATCATCCTTACATTTCTTTTAATCTCTCCCACTGCAGTCAAAGCCATACGCAAATCTCTTCCACTTTTCTTCTTAAAATGTCTCATACCTACCACTTTTCACCACATTCACTGCTGCCACCCTAGTCCAACATTACCACATTTTTAATAATGAACTATTATGATAACTTCTAACTGGGCATCCCAGGCTGGTTCTTCTAGAGTTTATTCTCAACAAAACAGCTGGAGTGGCCCTTTCATGCTAGAAGCAGAGCTGTCACTCCTTGACTCAGAACACTCCAGGACTCCCCATTACACAACAAGGAACACTCAGAGACCTTTTCAAGACTTCCTATTTTTGAATGATCTAGAGGTGTCTCCCACATGAACTCTGTGACCTCACCTCCACTGGAGTTCCCTTTGACCACTGGGTTCCAGTCACACTCCTTTCCTGGCTATTTCACAAACATGTCACATGTGCTTCCACTTCAGTGCCTTTGTACTTGATCTCCTCTCTGCCTGAGAATCCTTCCTTTCTGTCTACAGGGGTCACCCCATCGCTTCCCTGGGCTCTCCCCTCAAGTGTTAGTTTATCAGAAAAGATTTTCCTGATTACACTCTTTTGTTATAGTAATTTAGAAATCTACAGGAATCATTCCTAATTCTTCTTGCTCTACATTGCTTTCAGAGCGTGTCACCATATGATTTTTCTTTCTTCACTTTCACAGCACTTGACACAATGCCTGGCACATACATGTTTGATAAATATTTGCTGAGTGAATAATAAATATGTCTGTAGAATTAGATTTCAGTGCAAATGGTTCCTAATTCAAAAACCTTTGTATACTTTTTGACTGATCTGAATGTCTACTCCCAGAGAGAAAATTACTGAAACAACAATTTGGAAAAAAAAATAAAGTTACGATTTATTGAGCATTGCCTTTAGGTTATTTTATGTGCAAGAATAACCACCCCCTATTTTATAGGATGAGGATACTAAAGTTCAGAAAAGGTACATAGTTTGCCAACATCTCATAGCTTAAAAGGGTCAACATCTGTCTGTGGCCCAAACTACATACTAGAGGATGTCATAGAAACCCTTTACTCACACAGTGAAAGAAATTTGACACATTCCATGCTGTTTTAAGATATTTCTTCTGCTGGATTCTAATATTCAAGCTGCTGTTTGTTTTTGTCTGTCTGTAATTTACCTTTCTCCACTCCTTCCCTCCTTCCTTCTTTCCTACCTACCTGCCTCCCTTTTTACATATCTGCTTTCTTTCCTATTTTCTCCCTTCCTTTTCTTTTATTCATAAGATTAAAATTGTTTGCAATATTTTTTATATCATTGATTACAGTTGTCAGATTATAGTCACTGTTGACACATACCTCGGTGTCCATAATTTATTGAGTCCTAGCAGGTCTGAGATGGAAAAGATCTTGGAAATCATGTGATTCAACTCCCTCTCTTTAGACATGAGATAAGTAAGACCCAGAGAGAGAAGGTGACTTGAGCCTGATTGTACAGCTCATTATTTGTTGAACTGGAATCCTATTCTAAGAATTTCTAATGTGGATCACCATTTTTCCAAAACAGAAAATATCCACCAGATGGACTATGTTTCATATTTAAGGCTCCTCATTACTTTGGTCTAAAAGGTACTCAACATAAAATCTCATCATCAACAGAAATGAACTTTCTCATGAGAAGATAGTCTTCCATGTTGCAAGTTAGATTGCTTCCACGACACCAACATTACTCAGGTGTACAGACACACTCCTTTAGGAAAAACATGTGTGCCTCAGATAATGTGCATTTAGGAAAAAGATGTACCTGTACACACATAATGTGTTTGATGATAAGATATACAACAAGGGGGACTGTTTCTATATAGATTACCCAATTATGTATTTATAGTTTCATATTATGTGGGCTTAGGTATGAAAGGCTAAAAAAATCATATATAACTAAAATATTGAAATATCATTAAGAATTTTAATATTCAAGGTATATAAAAACAGGCTATAATGTTAGAGAATAATGGGAGGAGATACCACTTTGATGAGATAATTAGGAAAGGACTATCTAAGCAGTGGACATTAAATTTGAGGCCCGAAGTATGAAAATCAGAGAAAAGGAACTATGTGGGCACAAGTATGGAGACTGGATGGAGCTGGGAAGAACATTCTCAGGTTAAGATACCAGGTGAGGAGTAAGAAAAAATTTTAGGATATTACAGAGCATGATGGAGGGAGTTTGGATCTCATTCTAAATGCAGTGGAAAACCTTTAAAGAATCTAAACAGGAAAGTGGTAGACAGTTTTCTTTATAGAGATTATTCTAGGTAATAAGACCAAGAGCAGGTACTAAATCCACATGTAGGTTAGGTAAGCACCCTTCACAGTCACAGCGTTGACATTACTGACTCATGAAAGAGAAAAGTTCCCAGCACGAGGGTCTGTGCAGAGACTGGACAATCACACAACGATAATACTGTAGAGAGGGATTCAAGGATTACAGATTGGGTCTGAGATTACATATCAGCCTTTATGATCCTCATGAACACTGAGCTTCTTTAGTTCTATGAACTGAGCTAATTTTTGAAAATCTCTAAGAATGAAAGAAAACCGTAAAGTCAGAGGTTTTATTATACAGAAAGAAATTCAACCAAAGTTTAGAAATCTCACACATACTTATCTACAGGGGTGGTATCACCTCTCCAGTTGGGGCTGAGGAATATGAATACCGTCTGCGACTCCTTCCACTAGGGCAGAAGGTCTGAATTTTTGTGTGTGATATGGATCACCTAAATTCTCTTGCTTAAAATGAAGGTCTCCAGGACGTATGTCTTGGAGGTTCTAATTTAGTAGACGTGAGGCGAGGTCTGGGAAGCTGCGAATGGGATAAGCAACCCAGGAGGTTCCTTTGGACGAGGTGGACCAGGAGGACGAGGGCCATACTTGGAGAAACAGTGGGCTTGGTGCAAGGAGCTCCTACTCGGATCAGCTGTAATTCATATCCAGTTGTCATTTGCTTCACTTGGGTATATGGTAGCTCTAAAGATACACTCAATGTGGGCTGGGGTTGTGGCTCAGTGGCAGAGCTCTTGCCTGGCATGTGTGAGGCCCTGGGTTCAATTCTCAGCACCACATACAAATAAATAGATTAAATGAACGTCCATCAATAACTAAAAACATATTTTTAAAAAGAGAGAGAGATACACTTGATGTTCAGCATCGTTAGGCTACTCAACCTTTCTGAGCCTTCATCGATAGTGATGCTGACCTTAAGATGTTGGTATGAGGTCCAGAAATTCAAAATACAAAATGCAGGCCTGAGAGCCTGGCATATCATTTAACAACCAGCAGCTATTATCTGCTGTTTCTCAGTCTGTCTCATTTGTCTGGCTGCCTCCTTCCTGCTGCTCTCCATTTCATAACGCACAGTCAGCACTCACCTTTCTTGGTATGTTTCTTAATGACTGTCTTCTTCCCTTCACCTTTTACAAATTCCCAGACCCTGTGCCCTTAGCAGTTGTCACCTTTATTAAAAGTTTTGCCCAAACGCCCTGCATTATTCTAAAGACAGTAGAATAAAAATATTGATATTACAGCCATGGAATATCTGTAACTATCAAATTAGTTTAGACTTATGTTTCCTGCTACAATTAACTTACAATTATCTCTTGTAAAGCTGCTTATCTTCCCTGTCTAATCTAACATAAGTACTGTGAAGCAGAGAAGACCGCGCAGTGGGCAGATGAGGTTCTGGAAAATGCTACCAAATTATGAAGAACATTTGAATCTCATTAGCTTCTGCAGTCCATAAACAAAGCTTCAACAGAGCAAGAAAGCTCAGTCCACTTTGGTGATTTGAATTTACTAATTCATATATGTGGTCTTTCAAATTTTAAATTTAACAGGCCTTGAAGTAAACCCTAAAACATGGCTGAATTAATCCCTTTTTGTACTGTAAGTCTTCCTGTGTTTAAAGAAGAAGCCCATTCCAGCCTACGTAAAATCAAAAGGAAATACTCATTGGATTAAACCTAATTGTAAGCAACGTCTAGATTGTGCTACAGGAGGAACAGGTTAAATTAGATATTTGGGGAAATTGTGTATTCAGAGTATATGGCTGTTTTCATTTGCTATATTCCATTTAGTCTGTCTTTCAATAGGTCAAAGTTAGTACTGGTTTTTTAAGCAACTCTGCAGAAAAGTTTTATGAAGGTATTAGCTACATTTTATGAAGGTATTAGCTACAATTAGCTACATGGTTGGTCATTTATACTTTATGTGAGAGAATAAAATTACATTAAATGACTACTGTCCCAGAAGATCCACGCCCTGCCACTTGCCTCCTAATTCTCTACCTTCCCTTCCCTCTGGGTTGAGGGAGTTAGCGTTTTATATCATCCAGTTTATTGTGTGAGTTGAGAAGGGGACAACTATGACCAAGCTGAAGCTTTGTCTTCCTCTGCTCTTTGCAAAAGCAGGAGAAACGCACCTATGATTCCTATTTGATTTGGAGGAGGGGTAGAGAAGGCTAGGAATTACAAATATAAAAATGTATGAATCATAGAAATTCAGGGGTATTTACACCAGACCTAGTTCTTTCTATAAAATATTTGGAACAGGTTAGCCTCCCCTCACTAGGAAAGTGGCCAAGATGAAGATCTTGGATTAGAAAATTCCACAGTAGCCCCTTAATGACCCAGAAGAATCCATAATGATCCCAAATACTTGATTCATACCCACACTGTTTTCTTGACCAAGGAGCCAAGCCTTATCATTTCTTCCTGCTGTATACTGGAGAATGGCCTTTGTTTAGCATTAGTTAGCTTACTGATTATGTTCAATCTGTTTTGGAATAGAAAATAAAACTTTTTATTTCTACTTACAAAGATTTTCCTGAAAGTAGCACATCAGCCTGAAGGACTTGAGATCAACTGCATAGGATGTTCTGGTTTTGGGTGCTTTGAAGAATAATAGGCTATACATTTATTTCACATATTTGTTTGTTTCACAAATATTTGTGGAACAGCTCCTGTATGCCAGGCAATGTTATTGTGCTTGGAACCAGAGAAAAGTTGAAAACACTTTATTATCTTTATCCATGTGTATGTGTGTGTGTGTGTGTGTATATAATCAATTGTGGAAAAAACATCAATATATTTTGTCATCACCTTTAAGATTTTATGAACTTTCTTCTTCATTTTTCTTTATGAGTCATCTTACTGTGTTTTCATGAAAAAAACATTTTTTTTCAAGTTGAAGCTCATTTCCTGACAATAAGCCTGACAGAAATTAGTACAACTCAACATTCAGATGAAGAAAATGGAATTTCCAAAACTTACTGATGATTTTTGCTAGTTTTAAATTATAATAAAGAGTATTTTAGGGTTAGGGATGTAGCTTAGTGGTAGCTCACTTGCCTAACATGTGTGAGGTCCTGGTTTCAATGCCCAGTATAAAGTCTTTTTTTCTTCATCAAGATTACTGTTTATTTTTAATCAAAAAAAGTTTTTTTTTGTTTTGTTTTTAATGTGGTACAGAGGATCAAACCCAGTGCCTCACTTGTGCTAGGCAAGTGTTCGATCAAGTGCTCTACCACAGAGCCACAACCCCAGCCTTAATCAAGTTATTTTTACTTAGCCATTCAAATTAATGGTTAAGTAAACTTTTTTTTTTTTTTGAGAGAGAGAGAGAGAGAGAGAATTTTTTTAATATTTATTTTTTAGTTTTCGGCGGACACAACATCTTTGTTTTGTATGTGGTGCTGAGGATCGAACCTGGGCCGCACACATGCCAGGCGAGCGAGCTACCGCTTGAGCCACATCCCCAGCCCTGGTTAAATAAACTTTAAGAAGATATTTTTGTATAGGTATTACATGCATATGGTATAAAAAAGGGTGTACAATGAAAATAGACAAGTCTTTGTGTGTGTGTGTGTGTGTGTGTGTCAGAGAGAGAGAGAGAGAGAGAGAGAAAGAGACACACACACACACACACACACACACACACACACACGAGATTGGACCTAGGGGTGCTCTACCACTGAGCTATGTCCCCAGTCCTTTTTATTTGTTATTTTGAGACAGGTTCTTTCCAAATGGCTGAGACTGGCCTTGAACTTGTGATCCTCTTGCCATAACCTGCCAAGTCACTGGGATTACAGACCTGTGTCATCCCACTGGCAAACTTAAGTTTCCTTTTGTTATCCTTAGTTCCTCTCCTTTAGTGATTTATTGTCAGTAAGTTCTTGGAGCTTTTTCTAATGTTAGATTCTAATTCAGTTGATCTGGGGTGAGGCTTAAATTTTGAGTTGCCAAGAAGTTTCAGCTAAAACTGATGTTGCTGACTCAGGATTATCTCAATGGTCAGGTTGTGAAGGACACTTGTTCCTGGTGTGTATGTGTATGTGTATTTGTTTATTGGACTAAAGGGAGCAAGATATTCTTATAAACATGTACAACATACTGCTTTCTTACTACTTCAGCCCTAGAGTTTCAGCTTTGAGTTTTGCTTTGTTAAAAATTAATCTTTGTCTATTTGGAGTGTTAATTTACACAGTATTTTAAAAATCAATCTATGAATGAAGGATAAAAGCCAGCAACGTGACATTTGAAGCTTGACACAAGGACTGGGGCTGGAGTTGTGGCTCAGCAGTAGAGTGCTTGCCTAGCACACGCAAGGCACTGGGTTTGATCCTCAGCACCACTAAATAAATAAATAAATAAATAAATAAATAAATAAAATGACAATTTTAAAAAAACCCAAAAAACAAACAAAAAACACAAGGACTATGAGAATCTCTAAAATTTTCTCATTTTTTTTTTCCAAATAAGATTACAGAAGTACTCAAATCCAAATAGCTTTCTAAATTTTGGCTGAGAACATGTTGAGGTCTCTAGTTTGTATCCAGTATCATTAATCTAATAAAGATGCCATCATACTTGGAAATGATACAATTAAGCTCCCTAAAATCAATATAAAGTGCAAAGATCAATTAAATATTTTAAAATCATAGGCATTAATATTCTATCCATCTGAATAAAGTAGTCTCCAAAGATGACTATGTTCAATATCAGAAGAGATAGAAATGTTATCTTCATTGAACTTATATGCAAAGGTAATTCTTAAAGCATGAGATCAACTCATAAACAAAGTTAAATGTTCACGTTTGTTTCTTACTCTTTGCAGAAAAATAAGGGCTAGTAGACTTGGGGTTGCCCTTTTGCCTTATCTGCATGGTATATATTTTAATATGAGTGCTTGCTAACACAACACAAGGTTTGCTTTTTTAAAAGAATCAATATTGAAGGCATGCTTCAGAAATAAAGATTTGATCATCAAAGTCTGAATTTCTGCATGATTGGCATAGAGTCAAGGGCACAAAGTTTTTTCTTTGATGTGAAGTCAATCTCTATCAATAACCCCATTGCTCTGAATGGCTCTGAGGTCTGCCATTTGGAGCGGTATTGGACTGGGTTCTGAAGATGGTTGCCTTTAAATATTTGATGCTGAAAGAGTGATTTGAATCTGCCTAGCCTTCTGAACACGGACTGTTCTACCTAAAGTTGTGATCCTCAAGCCCAGGTCATATTGTGGTATCACCGACAATATGCACATAATCATAGAAAAAAAAATAACAAATAACACATCTTCCTGAATTAAAAATTGTCCAGCCCACAAGAAAAAAAAATCAAAAACACTAAAATGAGAATGAATTTTTAAAGAGTGGAATGCGAAATTCTGTTGCATAGTTAAATTAAATATGAGATTTCAAAACAATATCAATCAGACATAAGGTGATGACTCCAGATCCCTTGGAATATGTACTAACTGGCTTTGTCCAGTGGAAGGATACTTCAATGGGAAAATTTTAGAAGCACTATGATACACCCCAACACCCTCTGAGGAGATTGGAGACCAGTTCGTTTGAATAGCAACTACATTTCTATGCCTCTTATGAGAGTCTGGAGTGGACCTATGCAAAATATTTCAGAACCAAGGAAGTTACTGTCAGATTTTTTAAATATGACTTTCTGGAGGAAACGAGGAAATGACAGAGGTTGTTGAGAGATCTGGACTGCTTTAAGAGATGCCATAACTAAACTCTTAATAAATGATCTCTATAAAGAAGAATCTGTAAGTTTGGGCACTTTGGAGACTAGAAAGATATAAAATATTTTTTAGCAACTTGCCCATTTTTCTTGGTAGTAGAGGGCAAGCCACTTCTTTAAAGAAGGAATACATGATAGAGTAAAACAGTATGTGATGTAGACTGTGTTTAAATTCTTAATTTTGGATTTCCAATAGGAAACTAAAGCTCTCCAGGTTTCAATGTTCTCATCTTTAATGAGGCAAGTACAAAGATTACAGTTAATAGATCAGAGTTTGCCTAGCCCCACCATTATTATTATTATTATTATTATTATTATTATTATTATTATTATTATTGGTGGTGGTATCTTCTATACCTCTCCATTCCTTTTGTGCTTGGAAAGTCAACAAAGCATCTCTCAATGGGAAAGTGGTGCTTCAGATTAGGAGGTCAGACAGAATGACCTGGGTCTCTACTCATAAAGAGATTCCCTCTGAAGATCCATGAAAGCTTTTGGCTAAGGAAGCATTTAGAGAAATAATCAACTGCTTGATATGTAAATGTGTTTAGATCTCTCTGTTTGCTGTCACTTTCAAACTGCAAATACAAAAAAAAAAAAAAGGATGACCTAGAAACAAGCAGAGAAAAGCTGTGTGGCATTTAGATGCATATCACATATGCATAATTGATTCTTTAAAAGGTTAAATACCCTTAGCATATGTATGGATAGGGATAGGCCCATGATGAGTGCCTAATCATTATGGCAGTGGCTTTGTTTTACATAATTCTAAAGTAAATGTCATGTTTCTTCTTTGGGAATTCCAGGGCTGTATTCAGGAAAGCATATGTTTCCAAGTAGATAGCTGGGCAGAGGAGCTACACTTTCCCAAACAGAAGGACCATTCATGTAGCTAGTACGCTAAGCTTTATAAAGCACAGGCTGCCACTCAATTCTCTTTGGAATTTAAATGCAATTACATATTGAGGACAAATGCTAAATATAAACAGAATAGACAAAGTGCATGCCTTTATTTATTTATTTATTGCTTTGTTTTTGTAGTATGTTTGCAAGAAGAATTAGCTACCTCACACACACTATAATCCTTAATTAAAACACACAGACCAGGAAACTTGATGAATCCTTTATCATCTTTTTTTTTTTTTTCCCAGAAGCTTGTTATAGCTTTAAAGGACTTGTCCTTTTCTCTTATGTCTGCAAACAATTATAAAAATGCTAAGGAAATTAATTCAAAAAGCATGTCACTAAGAAACATACAGAAAGAAATACTATGTTATATGCCTTAAATATCAGAAAAAAAGATAATACATTGCATGAGAATAAATAAGGGGTAAAAAAATACCTATGTAAATGGGAGTAATTATCACAAATGTTTAAGTTTCTTCTTTGGAGAGGAAAGGACATACAAGTATACCTGGTACACACAAAGGTCTTCTCTGGATAAATGGTCTACAGGTGTTTATTGTTTGAAAATGTACATTTTAAAATATAGCTCAAATTTTGAAAATGGGAAAGGCAAAATAACAAAAACATAGTAAAGAGAGAACAAAATTAAGATAGCTAAAGATAATGTACTGGGGCTATAATAAAAGTAATTTTATTAATCTTAGGTGGAAGGATATGCTTTCACATTTTACCTTAGAAAATTTAAATGGAGACCACACATAAGACACAACTGAAATATGGGTACCTAAGAGATCTGAAAATAGAAAGATGTGAAAAAAATGTATCAGACAAATAATAACAAAAGAAAGCTATTGTAGCTATATAAGTGATGAGAAAACTAGACTTGGGGTCAAGATGCAGTCTTTGTTCTCTCTTTTCATCCAAAAACCCCACTACATCCAAGCAACTGTTCCTAACAGTCCAGGACTTTTGATAAGTCGTCTCCACCTATTTTGTCTTATTCCAAGCTAACTATTGTCAATGTCTGTGAGATGTTTAATCTCTGAATTCTTATAGTAATTATTATCTCTGTACCACTGAATTGGTACTTAGATGGTGTGTTTTATTGTTTTTCTGTATTCATGCATTTCTTTAATTAGATTATAGTATCCTACAGCTATACACCATGCTTTATTCTTTAAACATCCCCTGTCCTTCACCCTAGGACCTGCCATATGGTAGAACCATGTCTCCTGACATTATCATAGAAAGTAAACATGTTGATGATCTATTGAAAATGGCTTGTGAAAGCATATTAAGAATTCCTTCAGGATGTGTGAGGACTTTGACAATGCTATGCATTCACATTTTCTAAGTAACCTCTCCACCACATTTTTAAATAAGGGAAGAAGAGACACACACTATGGTTAGAGTGATTTGAAGCTGTTTGTAGTTGGTGAGACTGAGAGAGACCACAGCCCCAGTAGGAGAGTGCCCCCCACAGGACCAAGCTGGAAATTCCCACAGGGTCATAACTGTGATCTTTAAGGTCAGGGATCACATCAACATTTTTGCATTCACACCTGGGACAAAGTCCAACATTTAATATATAGTCAATAAATGATCCTGCAAAACGTGAGAGAATTATTTATCTGGGATAATTTAATTCACTCCCATAACTTCAAAACAGCATACAATTTAGTTTACAAATATGCATCTTGAGCTCTGGATCTCAGAGGGAGAAAGTGGCTAAAATGGTGGAAAAGCCAGTGGGGCCAAGGTGGGATACAGGTGGTATCACCACAATTGGAACTCTGAGGTTAGGGGTTGGTTGGAACAAATCTGAGTACTGGACTATGTTTGGAAATGAACAACAGAAGTTTTAAAGGAAATGAGGAAACCCATGGATAGAGATGTTCAGTGCTTGTCTTGCTGGCCATCGAGAAGTGGCTGGAGCTCCTTCTTCCTCATGGCATGTGCCAAAAGTTGTCTGCTCTGTAAACCTTTTTGAAACATATTCGTTTTTGAATAGGCAATATATAAAGCATCTGGCATAAAATTCAAAGAGTACACAGTAGGATATGTCATAAAAATGTGGCTTCATCCCACCTCTTCCCATAGTTGCTCATTGTATAGAGACAACCACACTTACCAGTTATTACATTCATGTTTAGGTAGATGTCTTTGATATATATGTACACATTTATGTATATGTATTTTTTCAGATAGTTCATATAGCATACTAATTAAATCTTACCTTTTTTTCATTTAACAACTTATCCCATAGTCCTTTGTACTTTTAATTTTATTATCAATGAAATCTCAACCTGTAACACTATTGGTATATTGACAGTGTTCAACATTTGTTCCTTGTGGAAATGAATGAATGGTTTGATAATAGTATCTAATTCACCCTAAAACTAATTCATTCTAAAACTAAAACCACTAACAGGTTTTAGAAATACGTCATTTTAAAGTCTACCTCCAACATGCAGTGCTTTTTCTGGATAAATATCATATCCACCCTTCAAAGTAAATCACCCAAAATTCATCCTGCAAGAACCTTTCTTTTAATATTGACTTTCAGTTTCTCCTTTAGGGGTTGTCTTTAAATACTTAATAATAGTCTACTAGTTTTGATTGACCCCTAAATTCTTATTTGTTAATATAATAATAATAATAATAGTAAATGTGAATAGTACTCTTAACAATAATCTTTATTGTGTATTTGTGTCAGATACTTTGTTAGGCACTTTAAATGAGTAATCTCATTCATCCCTACAGTAGATCTGAGGATGTACCTCAGTGGTAGACCACATGCTTAGCATGTGCAAGGCCCTGGGTTTGCTCCCCTGCAACCCCCCTCCGCTCCCCTCCACACAATCCCTACAACACATACATAAAATAATTTCATAATCCTTATAATATACCTATCACTGCCTTGCAAGAATCATCTTGACTTATCTTGGGGTCATGTGTAGATCATTTCCTTAAATATCAATGGCTTTTGGCCTCTGGCTACTCAAGATATCTCTAGAGTATGAGTGGGTCAGAATTACCAACACAATGACCACCTCCCAGGAGTGATCTTTAACCAACGAGAAGTGAATGTTGGTGTATCAATATTCTACTCTCTGGGAAAATCTTGAGTTCTGTTTTTTCACAGTCACTTCTAGGATCATGAATGGTTGAGCCACAGTTACCCATGGCACTAAGCCCCCTTTCAACTCATCCTCTATTACCTTTCCTCCCTTCCCTATCTCATTTCCCTCCTGTATTCCTTCCTTGATCGCCTCCTAAATAAACTACTTGTACTTAAATCCTAGTTTTGGGATCTGCTTTTGGGAAAATAAGATATCAGGAAGCAGGTTTAGAGTGTTTTGAGTATCTGGCTCAAGTTCACCTGTACATCACATGGCAGTTAGGATATGAACCAGAAGCCATCCTCAAAAGCACCATCCCTTACTGCCAGCTAGATGTAAGCACCTCATACAGGCCTGTGAACTGTAAGCCAAAGTCAGAGTTTAGTCCTCTTGTCTGCTGCTGGGTGCCATTCTCTGTTCTGGAGTGTCTCTTTATCACCACAGCACGTTAGGACTGCATTTTATGCACCATTAGTTAAACACATGCGCTTGGAATTTGTTGCTGGAATTGTCATTTAAAGAAGACTCTTAAGTTGCTGAATACCTTCTCCTTACTTTTCTGCAGATAGCAACTTTATCCTCGCCAACGCCCAGGTGGCTAAAGGTTTCCCCATAGTCTACTGTTCCGATGGCTTCTGTGAGCTTGCTGGATTTGCCCGAACTGAAGTCATGCAGAAGAGTTGTAGCTGCAAGTTCTTATTTGGTGCTGAAACCAATGAGCAGCTGATGCTTCAAATAGAAAAATCACTGGAGGAAAAAACAGAATTCAAAGGAGAAATTATGTTCTACAAGAAGAACGGTGAGCTGGCTTTCTTTCGTGCTCAGGGAGAGTGTTAGAGGTCGCCCTTTTCCAACTCAGTGATTGTTCCATAAATCCCATTAAGGCTTAATGATATTTCACATATATATGGTCTGCTAGAGAAGTTCCACAAATGACTTGGATGATGGCCTTGTTTTAGCCATTAGCCGCATAAACTGACTGGAAATTATAACTGTTCAATGTCAATATATACTAACTGAGTTAATATATGTTGAAACAAAGTGTATTGCTATTATAGTCATTTTTAAAATATATATTATATGTAGCAGTTATTAATATACTTAACAGGTGATCTTTTATTCAGGGATGGTTTTTCAAGGTTTATGCTTTTAGGGACCACATCTCGATCCCAGTCATAAAAGATGGAGTTCCAAGGGTTCACTGGCAGAAAAGGAAGTTAATTTAAAGGATATCAGCATTTGCAGTTTCTCTTCTCTGGTGTAGAGCTTTTCTCACTATTCTCTGAAATTTTAAGGACAAAACAAGAGACACTTGTTATTTCACGTTGGAATAAGTTTGCCTGGACTCAAAACAACAGTTCTCAAAAATACAAAGTATTTTCTTATGGCTGAAGTTTTATGATTCTTCTGTAATGAAAGACCTAGAGATGGGTATGGTGTCTGTAGTACTTAGGTCCTGTGCAATAACAAGTAGCACTACCACATGGGCCTGGAGAGTTGGAGGAAATCCAAGAGGCAATGTATAGGGAAAATGCTAAATAAAAAATTTAGACCAAGCTATCATTTCCGAGAGTCCATAATTACCCCTCTTCCTTTAAAAGCTTTCTGTTTTAGTCTGCTTTGCATTGCTGGGACCTGTATCCCGGACAAGAACAATTTAGAGGAAGAGAAGTTTATTTTGACTCACAGTTTCAGTGGTACAGTCCACGGTCAGCCGACTTTATAGCTCTGATCCTGAGATGAGGCAGAATATCATGGCAGAAGAACATGGCAGAGAAAAGCAGCTCAGAACATGGCAGCAAGGAAATAGAGAGAGCTCCACTTACCAAGGACAAAATATAACCCCCAAAGGCATGCCCCCAGTGACCTACTTCCTTCACCCAAACCTACCTGCCTATAGTTTCCACCCCAATCCATTCAAGTGCATTAATCTACAGATTGGAGTATGTCTCATAATCTCATCACTTTGCCTCTGAACATTCTTGCATTGTCTCCCTCATAAGCTTTTGGGGGACACCTCAAATTCATAACCCTTTCCTTGTACAGATACCAAGCTAAAAATATATTCCCAGACTTCTTTGTAGTTCGGTTGTGCATTGCAGCTAAGTTTGGGGACAAGGATAGGTGGAAAGGAATCATCTATACAAATTCAAGGTAATATCCCTGAAAGTGAAATTGTTTTCCTTCTAATTATTCTCTTTCTCCTTTCACATGGTATTACAGATAAAATGTGGTCTTGTCAGATATTTTTATATTGAGGCCATAACCCCCCATATGATTATATTTGAAGACATGGCTCTTAAAGATATAATTAAGGTTTAATGAGGTCATGAGAGTGGGGCTTTAATCCATTGTGACTTATGTCCTTATGAGAAGTGGAAGAGCCACCAGAGGTGTGTACACACAGGGAAAAGGCCATGTGAGAATACAGGAAGTCAGCTCTCTGTAAGCCAAGGAGAGAGGCCTCAGGAGAAATCAAATCCACCAGCCACCTCAATCTTAGGTTTCAGCTGTGAGAACATAAAATTCTCTTGTTTCATCCACTGCATTTTGTGATGGCAGCCCGAGTAAACAAATACATGAATGTTAAGCAAAGCAGGAAAGGCAGCTTTCAACCACTTGACAAGGGTAATAGAGTAGTGGGATGCAGAACAAGAAAATAGAAGGAATCTGGGTTTTGTGACAGAGCTACCTTTCCACCTCAGACAAAAACCAAACATATTTCTATCTTGTTTGAGTTACTGTTTGGGGGGGTCTTTATGTAACAACTTTTAAATTGTACTCTGTCTCAGAATTTCTCATCCTTATCACTGTTAACATTTTGTAGTGATTCTTTCTTGTGGGGTGTTGTACATTGAAGATGATCAACTGCATCCCTGGCCTCTGGATCTCATATCCAATAAGCTGGGGATATTGAAGTCAATTCCAAGTAGAAAAAAAGAAACCTGCACATGGAAAGTTCATCCCTTTTTATAGTTTATTTGTCCTTGGAGGACATTCCCTAATTGTGTAGATTCTGGATATTCAGTAGTCTTTTTATTTTTTTAGAGAGAGAATTTTAATATTCATTTTTTTTTAGTTTTCGGCGGACACAACATCTTTGTTTGTTTGTGGTGCTGAGAATCGAACCCGGGCTGCACACATGCCAGGCGATCGCGATACCGCTTGAGCCACATCCCCAGCCCTATGCAGTAGTCTTGAAGTAGTGGAGAGCACCCCTCTGGAACAAGGTTATACCCCAGTTCTTTGGCACAAGGCACATGATTCAGACCATTGTATTCTTCTCAATGTCAGTAGATGAGGCCAGCATAGCAAATATAATAAAATAAAAGGATTCTAGCTCTACTAATTATACCATAACCATTAAAAAGAAGGCCTGAGGTGTTAAAAAAGAAAAAAAAAAGGAGGTTGTTTCTGGGAGTGTGGACTGGCAGGGAGCAATAAAACCTCCGTCTGGTGGAACAAAGGAGAAGAATATCCTTTGTCTGCAATATCCACTGACTCAGACTCATCCTTCTTAAGATAGATGACTTGTGTAGGTCACTCCACACCCATTTGATTGTCTTCCTTCTTAAGCCTTTTTGAAATACCCAAATGTGCCACCACTGAGAAAGGGTCAGGCCAAAAAGGAGACTCAGAGATGAAGAACAAATGATGGAGCCTTTGGACGCTCAACCACAGAAAGATTTTCCACAGCCTAATTTCTTATAAGATGCCTTGCAGTCCTGGAAGAATGTGGGTGGAAATTTTTTTTTTCTGTAACTTTTATTTATTTATTTATTTTTTATTGGTTGTTCAAATCATTACATAGCTCATGACATATCATATTTCATACTTTATATTCAAGTGGGTTATGAACTCCCATTTTTACCCCTTATACAGATTGCAGAATCAGATCGGTTACACATCCACTTTTTTACATAATGCCATATTAGTAACTGTTGTATTCTATTACCTTTCCTAACTTTTACTTTTTTTAAATTTTTTATTGGTTGTTCAAAACATTACAAAGCCCTTGACATATCATATTTCATACATTAGATTCAGGTGGGTTATGAACTCCCATTTTTATCCCAAATACAGATTGCAGAACACATCAGTTACACATCCACATTTTTACATAATGCCATATTAGTAACTGTTGTATTCTACTACCTTTCCTATCCTCTACTGTCCCCCCTCCCTTCCCATCTTCTCTCTCTACCCCATCTACTGTAATTCATTTCTCTCTTGTTTTTTTTCCCCATTCCCCTCACAACCTCTTATATGTAATTTTGTATAACAATGGGGGTCTCCTTCCATTTCCATGCAATTTCCCTTTTCTCTACCTTTCCCTCCCACCTCATGTCTCTGTTTAATGTTAATCTTTTCCTCCTGCTCTTCCTCCCTGCTCTGTTCTTAGTTGCTCTCATTATATCAAAAAAGACATTTGGCATTTGTTTTTTACGGATTGGCTAGCTTCACTTAGCACAATCTGCTCTAGTGCCATCCATTTCCCTGCAAATTTCATGATTTTGTCATTTTTTAGTGCTGCGTAATACTCCATTGTGTATAAATGACACATTTTTTTTATCCATTCATCTATTGAAGGGCATCTGGGTTGATTCCACAGTCTAGCTATTGTGAATTGTGCTGCTATGAACATCGATGTGGCAGTATCCCTGTAGTACGCTCTTTTAAGGTCTTCAGGGAATAGTCCGAGAAGGGCAATACCTGGGTCAAATGGTAGTTCCATTCCCAGCTTTCCCAGGAATCGCCATACTGCTTTCCAAATTGGCTGCACCAATTTGCAGTCCCACCAGCAATGTACAAGAGTACCCTTTTCCCCACATCCTTGTCAGCACTTGTTGTTGTTTGACTTCATAATGGCTGCCAATCTTACTGGAGTGAGATGGTATCTTAGGGTGGTTTTGATTTGCATTTCTCTGACTGCTAGAGATGGTGAGCATTTTTTCATGTACTTGTTGATTGATTGTATGTCCTCCTCTGAGAAGTGTCTGTTCAGGTCTTTGGCCCATTTGTTGATTGGGTTGTTTGTTTTCTTATTGTTTAATTTTTTGAGTTCTTTGTATACTCTGGATATTAGGGCTCTATCTGAAGTGTGAGGAGTAAATATTTGTTCCCATGATGTAGGCTCCCTATTTACCTCTTTTATTGTTTCTCTTGCTGAGAGAAAACTTTTCAGTTTAAGTAAGTCCCATTTGTTGATTCTTGTTATCAACTTTTGTGCTATGGGTGTCCTATTAAGGAATTTGGAGCCCGACCCTACAATATGTAGATCGGTGCCAACTTTTTCTTCTATCAGACGCAGAGTCTCTGATTTGATATCTAGCTCCTTGATCCACTTTGAGTTAACTTTTGTGCATGGCGAGAGGAGGGGATTCAGTTTCATTTTGTTGCATATGGATTTCCAATTTTCCCAGCACCATTTGTTGAAGATGCTATCCTCCCTCCATTGCATGCTTTTAGCCCCTTTATCAAATATAAGATAGTTGTAGCTTTGTGGATTAGTCTCTGTGTCCTCTATTCTGTACCATTGGTCCACCCTCCTAAACATAATGAGTTCTTATGAGTCTGGATTCAAGTCATAATGATGTCGTGTCAGAGGAGTTGAAGGATCTTTTGGGCCCTGGTCCAACCTTGTTCTAGGCCTTGTCCCAGAGCCTTGGGCCAGTAGTAGTATGAATGGGACCATGGAGATGAATAAGCTGTGGGTGTCCCTGCCAGTCCCAAGAGCAGGAATGCCAGTGATGCTTTGGGGTGCCCTGACAAGGTGCAGGTGGGCCACCCTTTCGGAGGGCAGGGCAGGGCAGGGCAGGGCATAACCACGTTCCAGTTCTGGGCCCGCCACTCCCATGCTGTGTGACTTAGGACAAGGCCCTGGTCTCTCTGGATATTGGGAAACTCTGTGGGGTGAGCTGCCTGGAATGGGGCCCTCATATCTGGACAGGGCAGTCCATCAGGTAGTAGGAGGCAGGGCACTCACTGTCCCCACTACTGCATGCCCATTGGTGAGGGGCCCTCACAGGGACAGCTCAACCTGACTTTCCTGCCTGCACCCTGGGAGGTGCCCAGCAGCGATCCTGGAGAAAGCCTGCCCCCCCACTTTTTTTTTTTTTTTTGGGTACTTGGGGATTCGAACCCAGTTAGGCACTTTGACCCATCTGAGCCATATTCTCTGGACATCCTTTTCTTGGTATTTTAATTTTATTTTTCAAATTTTGTAGACAATGGTCTGCTAGTCACTGAGGCTTGGCCTTGACCTTGC
>NW_025999941.1:2401998-2410816 GCF_001458135.2 Marmota marmota marmota | reverse complement strand
CTCTAGGTCCTCCTGAATATTTAGGCTGTCCTTCATTGTTTGTACTCCTTTTGTTCCTTGCTTTTTCATGCTGCTCATGTTACTTCTTGTTCTGTTTGACTGCTGAGTTACTGTTTACTCCTATAAATTTATTTGATGCTGTTGCTGCCGGTTTCAATGGAGTTATCTCCTCCGCCGCATTCTGGTCGGTGGAAATTATTTGAAGGCACCACCCAGCTCTGAGCCGACACCTTGGGGAGTTGTCTGATATTCTGAGCAAAGTAATTGATCCAGGTACAAAGGATTGAAAATTGCCATCTACTCTATGCTAATCTTGCTGTATTATAGCTATTTATATAAATGCTTATTTATATGCATATTCCTAGTGCATGGAACCTTCATCAGGTGGTAGTTTGTTGTAATGCTTGCTGAAGGAAATTAAATTACTAGAGGGACCTATGTATACTTGAGAGCATGTCTGCATTTCTGATTTTTAAAACCATGCATATGACCCCAACAGTCTTATTTCTCTCCTTCAAGGATTATTTTCATTTAATATGCTTTAGAAAGCCCTACACCTATCCTGTTGGTCCATTGATTCATTTCTGGCACAATCTCTGATGTACCCCTTAGGCATTTAAAACTGAGTTTTGTAGCTGGGGGTGCTCCACAAATGGCATCTTCATATCTCTTGCCATCACTGTAGATCTTTCTCAATTTTTTTCTCATCTTCATTCTTTCTCTTTGGAGAGTAAGAGGTAAGCAAACTCACCCCTCACACACAGAAGCAAAGGGATCCTTTGAGGAAATAAACTTGTGCATCCCTTTATGCTATCACATTTCCTCAAGAGTAGGAAGCCACCTCCACATTGGTACAGAGTTGGCCTGCTATGCAGCTTCTCTGAAGAGTCCCAAATGAGGAAGGATAAAAAGGTCACTTCTACCTTCAGGGTTTCCAAAAAAAAACCATCCAGTGCAGCTTCACCGTGCTGCGGGGTGGGGTCTATCTCTGGCTTCTCTTGTTCTTCCTCAGAATCTATCAAGCTGAGACTATACAAACTGGGATATCATGCCATATTTGTTTTCTTCCTGGTCTTTAACTTTAATGGCACTGAAATATGTCTTCTCTATGTCATGGAAGATCATCATTATTGGATCTCCTAGTATCAGCCCTTGTGTATTCACCTTAACATATCCTCTCTACAGAGAGCTTATCTTACAAGCCTACTTTCATATTAAATATGTCCAATAACATTACTCTCCTTTCTTAGGTAGAACCTGTATCCAGGAGTAGAAAGGCTACTAAGGAATAAAGATTAAAGGAGGAAATTAAAATGATGTGATTTTGTAAAAATGTTTTCCTGATATATATATATTAGGGCTACTGTTATCAAGTACCATTAAGTAAGTTTCTTAAACAGAAATACATTGTCTCACAGTTCTGGAGACTGGAAGTTCAAGATCCAGCTCTCTACTGAGTTGGTTCCTTTTGAGGGCTATGTGTTTGAGAGAATGTGTTCCTTATCTCACCTTGACTTTGGTGGTTTGGTGCTAATTTAGGGGTTTCCTTGGCTTGTAGAAACATCACCCCAAACTCTGTCTTCATCGTAATGTGATGTTCTCACTGTGAGTGTCCCCTTTTATGTGGAATCCTTTCATATTGGATTAGATCTTAACCTAATGATCTCCTTTTAACATGACTACCTTTCTTAAAGATCATATCTCCAAATATGATCTCATTATGAGTTACTGAGTATTGGACTCAAACATGCATTTTTAGATAGACAAAATTCAACCATATACACCTAGTTACAGTCACATGAAATATACTAATATTTAAGTCATTTACCCAAGAATATAAACTGGCCAATAAACCTTTATGCACAAACATTCTTGCTTCCTCTAAGGTCTTTGCTCTTAAACCTCTGCATTCTCTGTGGAAATGGAGATGGTACCACTTCCCAAGGGCACTTTACAAATCTCTGGAGGCATTCAACTCAAAAATTAGAGAGTTGTTTTTTTTTTTTTTCATTTAATGGACAAAAGTCAAGAGATGCCAACTATCCTGTAGTGTGTTGGCTGATCCTGCAGTTGAAAAATTGTTTAGAGTCTGGCATGACCTTCTAACACCCTGTCAGACTTTACAAGAAGTAAAACATTGGTTCCTAATTGCCTTGACCCAGAACTTAATGTACAAAGTTTTTTGTTTGTTTATTTGTTTGTTTGTTTTTTTAAAGAAGGTTTTAATTTCCCACTAAGTTTCCAAGAACCAAACCAGTGTGAGGAAGATTGAACTTGGTCCTGCTCAGAGTTTCACCATTTCAGAACACCTTATCAGAGACTCATAGTTCTTGTCCCTGACACAGCACATCTGTATGAATTCTGCACTTGGACTTGGTATATTCTCAGTGGTTCTCCACATTGGTGCAGTTACCCAGTTACATTATTATATCCTCTACTCTAGTTGGTCATACCTAATGTTTTTTCAGAGATCACTTTTACTTTGCTTGGTTACTGCTAATAATAATAATAATAATAATAATAATAATAATAATGTGTGTGTGTTTAATACTGGGGAATTAATCTAGTACTAATTAACGACTGAACTATATCCCCAACCACTTTTTATTTTTTGACACAGTGTCTCACTAAGTTGTTGAGGGTAATAATATATTTTTAATGAAAATAATGTATATATAGGCAATTTTGATTATGGTAGTTTTCATTTCTAAATAGTAAAGAGAATTACAAGTATTTGTTTAAAAAGGAAAGCTTAGGTCTGATAGAATCGTGAGTGACTCTCACAAACTCACTCACTCCCAAGTCACCTTTGAGGTTTGCCATTTCCTCATAACTTCCTGAAATATTGCTTATTTAATATTTTTCTTTATGTGGATTCACTTTTTGTAAACTTCAATAAATTGAAAGCAAAAGAAAATTAAATCACTACTGTGTGCAGAAAACCAGGATAACTAGCTTCAAATAGAAGGCAATCATAAATAAATAGATGATAAAAACATTGTTCTTAAACTTTAATCTTAAAAAGTAAAGATTATGTCCTGAAATCTAAGTAATAACAAACCTAAATGATTATATTATGCCAGGCAGCATGTGCTATGTTATTTAACTGTCCAAATAACCCTTCAAATAAAGATGAGTTGTCTCCTGTTTACAGTTCGGGAAGTTGTGAGGCAGAAATATGATTTAAGCATAGGTCTATATGTTGTATCTTAAAAAGTGTCCAACTTATTTTCCTATCCATCTCATTTCCTTGTTTTCCTTACTATTGTGTTCACCTTTCTGTATTTTCACATGAAATTGAATTATGTTAAATATTCAGAAAAAAAGAAATTTGAATCTGTTTATTTCCTCCCTCCCTCTCTTTTTCCTTCTTTTATTAATTTTTTAAGGTAATATGCTTCCACAAGGATAATCCTTGCTTGCTGTTTATCTATGTGTGTGTGTGTGTGTGTGTGTGTGTGTGTGTGTGTGTGTTTGGTGCTGGGAATTGAACCCAGGGCCTTGTGCATGTGAGGCAAGCATTCTACCAACTGAGATATACCCCCAGTCCTTTAAAAAAAGTGTGAGAGAGGATAGAAATTGCTGATACCAGGAAGGTGAAGAACCTTCTTTAGGGTTGAAATGGAAGGAGGAAAAGATGAGATTGGTAGACACAGGAAGAAAAGGGGACAAAAGGGGTGAAAGGTAGAGGGAGAAATGGGGAAAAATCTGCTGATCTCATATGCATTTCCATCAAAATATGTACAGGTAGGCTTGATGCAGGCTTGTGTGCTAGATGCATGCTTTATTACTTCAAATACACGTAACACATACATATTAAAATACAAGATATTTATGTGTACCATGTAAAATAATCTTGTGAACTACAAAGAGCATTCACATTACTAATTGGTCAAGATACTGTCTTTGTTCAAATGTACACAAAAACTGTCTGAACCAGGTATATTCATATACAGTCTTACAAGATAGTCCATGATAAATGACAAAAGAGAGCAAATTTCTTCATGAGTTCCTGTTTTACAATGAGCTGATCATAGCAGATATTATAGTAAGAGATATTATTACTTTCCTTCTTTTTAAAAGTTAAACTAGCAGAAGAAGCTGATTGTGGGATAGAAGAGAAGTGAGAATGGGTAGGACTAGGGACTGAAAAGGATAAAACTATATTCCATGCATTTATGAATATATCAACATGAACTATAAATAAATAAAAGAATAATTTGCAAATTTCTATACTGAAGATATGCAACATGATGTTATAAGGCACACATATAGTAAAATGATTACATAATGGAACAAATTAACTTTTCCATCATCTCACATAGTCACCATCCTTCCTCCTGTGACAAGAACAACTGTAACTGACTAAATTATAAAATATCCTGAATATAATATTCTGCTACAAACTATAGTCCTATTGTTGTACATTGCTTCTTTTATCCTGTTCATCTTACATGTTTACTACTTTGTATCATTTGATCTATTTGTTTCCATATTCTCTCCTCTACTCTGAACCAACTAATTATTGTTTTATTCTCTGTCTTTATGTATTTGACTTTTTTTAAAAAAGATTTTACAAATAAGTAAGATCATGCAGTATTTTTTAAGTATGTGGGTTATTTTACTTATTCCTCTAAATCCATCCAGATTATGGCATATTCCAGGGTCTCCTTTTTTAAGGCTGAAAAGTATCTCACTGTATGTTTCTATACATACCATAATTTATTTTATTCACTCATCCTTTGATGAACACCTAGATTCTTCCATATATTGGCTATTGTGACTAATGCTTCTGTGAGCATGGGAGTGCAAATATCTTAACTAGGTGGTGATTCCATTTGCTTTGGATATATACCCAGAAGATAGATTGCTGGGTAATAAGGAAGTTCTATTTTTAATTTCCATAGGAACTTCTGTAATCTTTTCCATGATGGCTGCACCATTCTCACTTCTACCCCAATATTCATTTCCACTACCTTTCCAGTATATTAGGACTCCCTTTCCTTTACTCTCTAGACTTGTCATCTTGTATCCTTTTAATAAAAACCACCCTACCAGCTATGAGATGGCCTCTCATGGTGATTTTGATTTGTGTTTTCTTGATTATTAGAGATGTCAATCACCTTTTCATTTACCTTCTGGTGATTTTTATGTCATCATTGGAGAAATGTTTATTCAAGACCATTTTTTGCTCATTTTTTAAAAAATGATTTATTTTGACATAGGGCTGAGGATAGAACCCAGTATCTCCACAAGTGCAAGGCAAGCACTCTACCACTGAGTTACAACCCCAGCCCACTCCTTTTTAAATGGGATTATATATCTTCTTGATATTGGATTCTGTAAGTTATTTATAAATCTTAGATATTAACCCTTCATTTGGTATATGATTTATAAACATTGTTTCCCAATTCATAGCTTGCCTGTTCATGCGGTTGATGATTTATGATACTGTACTGAAACATTTTAGTTTGATGTAGTCCTCTTTATTTATTTCTGCTTTTGTATCCTGAAGTTTTGTTGCAATATACAAAAAGTCATCGCCAAGGTGAATGTCAAAGAGTTTTCCCCTGTTGTCTTCTATATTTTCAAGTCTTACATTTAGATTTTTATCCACTCTGAGTGGGTTTTTTTCAGATGGTGTAAGATAAGTGTCCAATTTCATCTTTTTCATATGGAAATACAGTTTTCCCAGCACTGTTTATTGAAGAGACTACTCTTTCCCTACCTATTGTATCTTCTTGGTGCCATCATCAAAAAATTAGTTGACCATCTATGTTTGGATTTATTTCTTGGCTCTCAATTTTATCCACTCTTTTCATGACAGTATGATATTGTTTTTATTACTCTAGCATTGTAATGTAATTTTGAATCACATGTGATGCCTCCAACTTAGTTATTCTATTTTTTTCCTTACAATTATTTTGACAATTTGAGCTGTTTTTTGGTGCCCTATAATTTTTAAGATTATTTTTTTTTCAATCTATGAAAAACGTCATTGGGATTTTGTTAGAGATTGTATTGAACCTGTATGTCACATTTGGTAGTCTGGACACTTTTAACAATATTAATTCTTTTGATCCATAAGCATGGACAATTTTTCATTTATGTGTGTCCTCTTCAGTTCCTCAGTGCCCGGTCTTCCAGCTCTGTTACTTTCCTTTTAAGTTTACATATAAGATATTCTTAGTAAGTTCTTTCATGCTCATTCAATATGACTCTGTGGCAGATTTTTAGAATATTTGATTAAACCCTCTAGGTGTTTTAGAATTGGAGCACAATATAGGAAAGGAAATAAAGGCTTGGGGTTGTGGAATGTCAGATTATTCTCAAAATTAGCATTTTAAATGTGCAGCATATGTGACTTCCCCAAGTTGATTGTTAGGAGATGGCTTATGGCATTGCATACAGAATGGTTTTGTGTAAGATCCAAATTTCAGAGAAAATGGTGCTGTGCCCATTCGTGTAATAAATGAATAGCAAGAACATGGTTTTAATGGAAGCATAGTGTCTAAATGTGTATTTTATATGGATACAAGAGTTCCCAGCATGGGCATCACTTGTAGTTGTTTTAGAATTTCACTACATCTAGAGAGTGATGAGGCAAGCTAGCTAAGAATCTATTTTAGCAATTAGAGAAATGCAAATAAAAACTACACTAAGATTTCACCTTACTCCAGTCAGATTGTCAATCATCAAGAATACAGGAAACAATAAATGTTAGTGAGAATATGGGGGAAAAGACACACTTACACATTGCTGGAAGGACTGCAGATTAGTGCAACTACTATGGAAAGCAGTATGGAGATTCCTCAGAAAAGTGAGAATGGAACCACCATTTGACCCAGCTATCCCACTCCTTGGTTTATACCCAGAGGACTTAAAATCATCATATTACAGTAATGCAGCCAAGTCAATGTTTATAGCAGCTCAATTCACAATAGCTAAATTATGGAACCAACTTAGTTGGTTTAGGTGTCCCTCAAAAGATGAATGGATAAAGAAAATGTGGTATATATATTGAATGGAATATTACTCAGCTTTAAAGAAGAGTGAAATTATGGCATTCACCAGTAAATAGATGGAGTTGCAGAATATCATGCTGAGCAAAGTAAGCCAATCTCACAAAACCGAAGGCCGAGTGTTTTCTCTAATATGCGGAAGCTAATTCACAATCAGGCAGGGGGCACTAGAGAAGAATAGTGTTACCCTAGACTAGGTAGAGGGAAGTGATGGGAGGAGACGGGAGGGGAGGTGGGGTTAGGAAGGATAGTAGAATGAAACAGTCATTATGACTTTATGTGTATATGTGACTACATGACTAATCAGAAAAATGAGAAACTATATCCCATCGATGTATGATACATCAAAGTGCATAAGTGTATTCTACTGTTGTTTATAACTAATTAAAACAAATTTAAAAATTAATAAAAATATATTTTAACAAGAACTGGAGAAACAAACCTTGAGATTATAGAAAATAAACTGCTTTTTAAAATTTTTTTTTTAATCTTGAGTTTGAGTGAGACATGAAGAAGAAGAAAAATCCCCCTAAACAAAACAAGCTTATTTTCCCATCCAGCCTTTCTATAGATCCAAACCAGAATCCACGCCAAGTAAGAGGGGCAGCATAGTGACAAATGCAGGGCTTTCCATAAAAATCTCCTCAGGCTATCGAGGACATCAAAGTCATCAGCACCATGGGCATTTAGCTCACAAGGGACCGTGACATTGGCAGCAGCTGAGAGCATCCAAGTGAGTCTGGAGGATGATGCCAAATTTAGATTCTTGCATCACTGGAATCCAAGGTGGCTAGTTTGTGAGGAAATCTCTGCTGAATCTTAGAAGTACTTGTGAAGATCTTCAAGGGGACTTGGTTTCCCGGAAAGCTGTGAAAGTGAGACCTTGAAAACATTTTTCTGTGAAATGGACTTGATTGTGTTCTTACAGCCTAATGGAGTCATGGAAGCAGAACATGGTTCACCTGGTGTCGCAGTTATCTGTTGTTATGTTATCTGTGCTACCTTCTGACCTGGTTGCTTAAAATACGTGTTATTGTATCTTTCAATTCAGGATGAGGTTAGGTTGATGATTTTTTTTTCCATGTGGAATTAGTAGGAGTTGGCTGTTCAGATGGGGGATGCACAGGTTAGGAGGGTCTCAGATGGCTTCCCTCATGTCTAGCATCTTGAAAGGATGGGATCAATCAAAGTGCTTAGATGTGCACTCCTTGGCGTGGAAATCTGAGTGGTCTATGCAGAAGCTACAAGACCTTTTATGATCTAATCTAGGGAGCACTATAGCTAATTTCTGTTATATTATTTTAGCTTGAGCAGCCACAAATCCACTGATTCATGGGAAGGAGACCTTGACCCCACCTCTTTTTATTTTATTTTTTCATTTGTGCAATATTATTATTCATAATAGCAGGATTCATCATGCCATATTTATACATGCACATAATTTGATCAATATCACTCCCCGGTGCCTTCCCTTTACAATTCCTCTTCTTGATAAGGATACCAAAGAATGTGTTTCTTTACCTTTTAGAGAAGCACACTCTGCATGTACATGTATGTGTGCATGTACGTCCATGTACCAAAAGGCAAAACAGCATTTCATTCTGATGTGTGTAAAATCTGTAGATTTCATGTAGTCCATAGAGCCAACGAATAGATTCCATGCTTACTACAACTAAATGTAGTGGACAACCATAGGTCAGATTTTCTTTTTCTTTCTCTCCATTGCTTTCTCCTGACTGATTCCCCTGAGGCCTTTCCTGAGACTCTGTATGTCCTCAAAAAAAAAAAAAAAAAAA
>NW_025999941.1:2386505-2401973 GCF_001458135.2 Marmota marmota marmota | reverse complement strand
AAAAAAAAAAAAAAAAAAACATGCGTTGATCTTTATGTTTTAGTTGAAGATTTTTAAAATTGTTTCCAATATATCTTCTCAGTCTTGGTAGGAGATTAATATTTTTATATATCTCTCATGGGACTTTTACATTCCAGAGGTGAATCTCACAAATGCTAATACAGTAAACAACTTCAAAATTATTGTAGCAGGGAGACAGGGGCTCCGAAAGAATATGCACCAAAAGCAGCATGCACCAGGTGTAGAAGGAGCCTGCCTTTCTGTCTCTCCTTCTGCTGTGGATCTCCAAGCCTCATAGTTGTAAACATAGGCACCATCCCTGATCTACTTCTTAGATATCTGAACAAGCCACTCAGAGATGAGAGGCTGTTCTTTCCTGGTGGCCATAGTTAGGGTTGCATTGTTTAATCAATGGGCTGGTGTTTTACGTCAGTTTTGTTATCGAAGTGCCCTGTGCTGACTCAAGCTCTCCAGTGCAGAGGAGGATCAGAACAAAGGGAGACATTCGGGTAGATCAGGCTGCAAAGCATTCATCAGGAACTGCTTAGCTTGGCTTGTCCTGCCAAGCTTGAGCATTCTCTATTACTGTCTAACTAGATTCTTCCACGTTTTCACTTCTTTAAAGCCAGCCTTAGCACTTTCCTGACTCAGCACAGAAAACTTCATAAAACTGTAATGGCTCACATTTATTATGCAATCACTGTGGGCTAAGCCCTGTGCTCTACTTTTGTTTCATTGATCCTTTCATCAGCCTTTGAGGCTGATCTTACTAATATCCCATTTTACAGTTAAAGATATTGATTCACATAGAAGTTAGGTGGAAGAGTTAGATACAGATGCTGGCAGACTTACTCCTAGGAGGCCCTTGTACTTTGTTTCTTTAGTATTGGGATTGAACTCAAGGGCACTTACCACTGAGGCACATCTCCAGTCCTTTTTATTTTTAATTTTTAGACATGTCTCACTACGTTTGCTTAGAGCCTCACCAAGTTGCTGAGGCTAACTTTGAACTTGTGATCCTCCTTCCTCAGCTTCCAAAGTTACCAGAATTACAGACATGTGCTACCACACCTAGCTTGTACTGTTAATCAGAAAGTCAGGCTCACATAATGATAAACCCAAGCTTCCTACCCAGGAAGCCCGTGGTTCCCTCACCTTCCCTGGTCTATAAGAGTAGATAGATGGGCTATGTATGACCACATACCCCTGAGGTATGTATGACCTGCAAACTATCAAGGAAAGAACCCATTAATCATTCTTGTAATGTGGCCATTTGTAATTCTATCAGTATAAGCCAGGAAGGAAATATAATCACAATCAATGTTTGAGAATATCTGAAGGTAAAGAAGTTGCCTTTGAAACAAATGTCACTTGTTATTTTAAAGGTTCTCTTTGGTGAAAAGAAATGATGTTGAACTTTGAGGATCAAGCCCTGACAAAGGTCTTCATTCTTCATTTTCTGGGTCTAAGCTAAAGACTAACTGTGAAGGGCTACATTAGGAGAGCAATCATTAAAACCAGGAAGATTTGGAGTAGAATCTCAGCTGACAACCAACTCAATAACTACGCTGCCTGGTTAAGCAACTTGGCTTATTTGTGCCTCATGTTTTCTCAAGTAGAGGCTCAACATCATCCTCATAGATATCTGATGAAGAACCAAACTAAGAGAACCTTTCTTCAGCACACATGATCAGGACCAGCTACATAATCTGTACAGTACAATTCACAAGTTAAATGCATCCCTTTGGTTAAAAGAACATGAAATATTTTAAGATAGCAATGGCAGAACATTACAGGAAAGCTTGGGGCCCTTCTGACCATGGGTCCTTTGTGACATCACAAGTCGAACACCCATTATGGTGACCCTGAATATGGAGTCATTAATTGAATATTTCTTCTGTCCTTGACATGTTCCCTCACCAGAAAAACCTATCCATTCCCAAAGTACCAGGCCTTCAGAACCTTGCCTTTAGATGCCTGGAGCCTCACATCAGGCTCTTGGGTCACTCATTCCCTGTCCTGTGGGTTACTTGCTAGGACCCCCTTACCTGAGTAGGAAGCCAGAGATGTCGAACCATCTTCAAAGAGATGTTAATGGGTTCTATGATGTCTCAGCTAAGAATTGGACAAGAATCACAGAATCAACACATTGAAAAATCACATCACTTTAGACATGCTTGAGTCTACCCACAACATGAACAATTATGTAATACTGACTATTATTATATAAGAACATCTGTGCTTTATTTCTCAGCAAAAATCTCCATAACATCATCAAATTTATGCAGTTACAGGCATTGGTGGCTCACTCTCCCTGTCTCCACGTTAGTTCAGATCCTTCTCATTTTGGAGCCTGAGTTGCAACAATTCATCATAAATCATTGACCAGTCTCCAGACCTACACCCTTCAAGACCTTTTTCCTCCCTGCCTCCAAAGCCATCTTCCCATAATGCAGATCTGATCATGGTGTGCTCCTCTGGCAAAGCTTCCTGTGGGGCATACTTCTTCCCTTTCAGGGTGAACAAAAACTCTTCAGTCTGGCCTAAAGCTACTCATAAGCCAGTCCCAGCTTGTGGTCCATCTCTTTAAACTCACTCTTTCCCTTTTGCCCCTTCCTGTCTCCCTTTATTCCTCATCATTCCTAGTTCCGTGCAACCCATACCTCAGCCTGTCTTATTGTTTTATGTTGTTGTTGTTGTTGCTTAATGCTTCTCATTTTGACATGCTAGATGCCTTTGAACTAGGTATCTGTCCCTGCCATGAATGCTATATCCCCCCCCCCTTCACCATCACATTAATCTAATAAACACTGAGGCTTGATTCAAGCATATTTCAACTTCATAGGCACATTTCCTTAGTCTTCCAACCCCTTCGTCTCCTTTTATTTCTCCTTCAATACATGGGTTGCATGACTAAGATATTTTCTTCTTGACAACATCCTTTCAGTTTTCAACCTTTACACACATAGAAGGAGGGGCATGGTGGCATACTGGAGTTCTCTGATGGGCTGAGAAGTCAATGTTGGTTTGCATGGGAAAAAGCCAGGCAGTTCTGAGGCATCTAATTCATGAATGTGTGACTAAAGCCTAAAGGGTCAGTCATTGACATCTCTCTGCTCTGGTCTTGTGTATCGCAGATGCCTATAGGAGGTTGGGCCAATGCAAACACAAAGGAGGTAAGCAAGCAAGGCAGCAGCCAAGAAAGGCCAGTGTCTCCCCAGAGCACACCCGAGGATAAAGCAAGATGCCAGCCACTTGCTACACCTCAGGAACTCTTATGCTTGTTGTTGGAGAATGTGGACAATGGAGCCACTCGGAATGTGAAAAGGAGTATTTTGCTCTGCTTAGAAGCTCTGACATGTGATTGTCTCTCAAGGCTGAAAGAGCTCTCCAAGAAGCAGTTCAGTTGCTGGCCTTTAGCAACTTGGCAGGCTGTTCTAATGAATTCACATTTTTAGATGCATATTTGAAAACAAAAATATTGTAAAATTCCTTAATAGAATTTTTAAAACCCTTAATAGAAAGCACTTTTTTTTTTTCAATTTCCAGTGTGCTACAATGAAAAAAAAAAAAAAGATGGCCTTTGTGTGTGAAGAATTGAGTTCCAGTCCTCATGCAGTCACTAATGTGTTGAACGTGATTTTAGCCAAGCAGTTTAACCCTTCAATACCTAATCTTTCCTGTAAAAGGCAAACACAGATATTTATCTCTTAAAGTTGGTGAGAGAATCAGATGAAGAAAGTAAGCTATAGAAAATGTAAAGAATCACATAGATGCTCATTGTAATGAGTCTTAGACTAGATTTAAATCTACCAAGCAAGGAAAAAAAAAAAAAGCTTCCATTCCTTTGGGGCAGTGTACTTTAACTTCCGGAGCCTTCCTGGCTTTCTCTTCTGAAAAAATGGCAAGAACAGTACTAGCATCTGCTTCAGAGACTTGTACAAGATACTGCTTGCCAAGAGCTTTCCATACTGTCTGATACATGATGGGTGATCAGTAAACATTAATCACTCTTGCAAACAACAGCATTATGATTTCAAAGTTTCAGTTTATCTTCCTATAATTAATTTCATTCTTTTGAACACAAATTTTTATAGGACTTGCTATGTTTGGACCAGGTGCTCTGCTTTGTACAAGAGAGAGTACAAGGAAAGGGAAGACATTGCTCTTACCCTCCTGCACCTAAGAGTCCACAGAGAAGGAATTTCTGATCATATAATTATACCAAACTATTCGATAGTGTTATGGTTTAGACATGAGGGATCTCCCAAAAACTCACGTGTGAGACAATGCAAGAAAGCTTAGAGATGAAATGATCGGGTTACGAGAGTTTTAACCTAATCAGTGCATTAATCCTCTGATAGGGATTAACTTAGTGGTGACTGTAGGCAGTTAGGGTGTGGCTGGAGGAGGTGGATCATTGGGGGTGTGCCTTTGGGGTGTATATATTTTATTCTTTTTGAGCAGAGCTTTCTTTCTGTCTCTGGTGGCAGGGTTCCCAACTGCTTTCCTCTACCACACCCTCTGCCATGATGTTCTGCCTAACACTCCAGCTCAAAGTAGGGGAGTCAGACATCTAGGGATTGACTGAGACCTTTGAAACTATGAGCTCTCAAATAAACTTTTCCTCCATAAATCGTTCTTATTAGGTCTTTTAGTCATAGCAGTGAAAAAGCTGACTAAAGTAAGGAACTTGAAGGCAACATGCAAGGTTCTATGGGAGGTAATATCAAGGGCTTCTGATCAAGTATGGAATATAAAAAAGGCTTCATTATGGAAATAATATTGTAGTTGTATTTGAAAGAACAAATAGCAGATGACTACATGGAGGAGAGGATGAAAGCATTCTAGGCAAAGGAGCCACATATGCAAAGGTCCTGAGGTAAAAGTTCTCATCTGAGAAATGTAAAGAAGGCCAGGTTACACTGGAAGGCTGGCAGCCAGGGAGCTAGAGCAGATGGAGTGAGGCTCTGTAGACCAGGCTCAGACAATCAAAAATTAATTAAAAGAGTCCATGTGTTTTAAGATGGGAGTCATATGATGAACATTTCATTTTACAAAAGATCATTTTGCTGCCACGTGAGACAGCTAATTTCACATAAGCAATAATGGTGACTCAGACAAGTTTTTTGGGTGTGACCCGAAGACCAGCAGTGACAGCATCATCTGGGACTTGTGAGGATTGCAATTTATCCAGACCTACCCAGACCTTCTGAATCAAATCTAGGTCCGGGGCCCAGCCACCTGTGCTTTCACAAGCCTCCAAGCAATGCTAATGAACCAGAAAGGTTGAGAGACCTGGGCTTAGTCTAGGACTTGGTCAAGGAAAACTCAAGAGTGGATTCAAAAGCAATTTTAAAGGGTTAGCCACTGCATTTGACAATATTCAATGATCTTCTTTGGTTTGAGGGAAAAGAAAGAAGTATCAGGAATGACTTTAAAATGTGCATCATCCACAGGAAACACCCTACCTAGCTTTTATACTTTCTTGGATGTGTAAGAATATACGTTTTGGGGGTTAGAGGGGGAGGAATGGCTTTAGCATGGCTTTCGATTTGTGTGTGTGTGTGTGTGTGTGTGTGTGTATTTTAGCATCCAAAGATCATTGCTGATAGGATCTGAGAAGCATATTTTAAAAAATTACTATGAGTGAATATATATATATATATCTTGGAACATCTCTACGAATTGGTAATATAACCAAGTTATCACTGGAGAACTGATTTCCTCTATGATAAGGAAAGCAATTTTTCTTGAAATCTTTACTTTCCCAGAATTCTTCACCTTAGAGTTCACTAAATTATCTTTTGAAACATCATGTTCCACTATTTAAAAAGAAAAAAGAAAAGCGCTTTGTTTCAGAAATACACTAGAACTGGAACAGCAAAGAAATCTTGTTAACAATGCTACTAAGAAAAGATACTACTAAAAGGGAAAATGTTAAACTCAGGATGTGTTTTGAGGTTAAAAAGAAAAACCCGACTATCTAAGGTTGTTTCATTGTGCATAATAGCTATAATGATTTAGAATGTATTCGTCCCGCTCCATGCTTAAAAGTGATTGTCGGAGTGAAAGTCTCTCTGCATCGTATTCTAATGCTTTGGCCTGACTACTTAGACTCCTTGGCCACAGTCTTCCATTATACTCCTTTAGATGCCTGATTCATCTGCCTTTATTTTGTGATGCAGTTTACAAAGTTCTTACTTAATGCTTTAGTTCCCAAAGTAGCTTCTGTTCATGAATTTGGAAGTTAAAAACCTTGTCAGAGATCCTTCTAGATCACTTATGGCCATGCTTATTTTTCAGGTGAAGTAAAATTATATATATTCTCATCTATCAGGAAAGGAAATAATTAGCCTTAGCCTTTATTTAGGAAAATCGGTTTGTCTGATTGGATAATCTCCTTTTACAAGGCACTGTTAATTCTGTCTAAAGAAATACTTCTGGTTCTTGCACTAACAAATAGTGCTTTGTAAATACTTTGATAGTAGAAAGACTGGTCAAAAATTCCCAAGAGTTTAGAATGAACTCCTGGTGTTCAGCAATCTATAGGCTTCCTCTTGAAGAGTTGGCAGATCATGGCCTCTGTTTGGCAGGATGATTGTTTTTGTAAATGAAGATTTATTGCAAAACAACCATGCTCATTAGTTTACATATCATCTATCAATATTTTAGCACTACATTGGCAGAGGGAAGTACTTGAGACAGAGACCACATGAACTACGCAGCCAGAAAGTGTGTACTATCTGGCCTTTGGTAGAATAAGTTTGCTGACCTCTGAAGATGAACACCCAGATCTGTTAGATTGAATATCCAAATGGATTCCTCAATTTAGAATTCTGAATTTTCACATCTTAATTATACATATAGGCTTATAATGTGCTTTTTTTTCCTGGCCTATAATCATATGGAAGCTAGTAAGAAAATGTTGTGTGCATAAATTTATTTTTCATGAAATGATGACTTTCTTGGGCTAGGTACCTGATTAGTAATGTAAAGATGAATTTGCCAGAGCTGATCCCTCACCTTGGTAACCTAGGCACCACCATGCTCCCACAGGCACTGGGGTTGGTGAGGTGTCTTCTCTATTTTTGGAGAGAAGCAGTAAGTTGTGGAAAACATCTAACTGTTTTCCTCACATGCCTGCCAAGTTGTGACTCAGAGCAATCTGGCGTAGCGTTTGCGAGTCTTCGTTGAGAGTTGAGTTTGCACAATGGAAGAAATGTTCAGTATGTTTGTTGTCTGCATATTCTTAGAAAGTGCTGAATTGTCACCTAAAACTGTAATCACATATTTATACACTGAAGAATTGTCATGCTCTGCTTAACCATTTCTTTTCGATTCTTCTTTATTTTCAATTTTCATCTCAACACTTCTGCTTTCTTTTCCATCTCATTTACTTTATTTTCCCAACCGCCTAAAGCACAGGTTCTAATTCTGAACCTAACTGCTTAAAAAAAAGGACTTCATCAATGCTGGATTTGTTATGTCTTAGCTTCTTTTATCAATAATATATGCAAGTCAAAGTTTTCCCTTTTAGATGTCAAAACTAGATTTTTATTCCTTTCATCATTATTCCTTTGGTTAGTTTATTTATTTTTAAGGTACGAAGAAATGCATTGTGTTTTAATAGAAAGCCCACAAAACTGAGAGTTATATGATTGAGACCTAGTTCCAGTTCTTTTCACAATTTAACATTTTGACCTTAGACAGTTTCATTAACCCCTCTGCAGGATTTTCATCTTTACTATAGAGAGTTCCATCTCATCATCTCTAAGATCTTTTCTAATTCCAGCAATCTGAGATGACTTTGTATATTTCAACTTGATATTAAATTAGGTATTTGAAATAGCATTATCCATTTTTCCAAAGTATATGTGTGATGTGTTTCCTTCACTTAAAAAAAAATTTAGTATGTGTCATAGATCCACAAAAGACAGAGACTATTACAACACGATCTACCACCACTGACTTCAGCAAATGCTAGCAAATACTAATACTGAGCCACAGCTGTGTTTCATTGTGGCTAAAGTATTGGTGTTACATGTGCACTAGCCTTCACTTCATGCAACTATTCAAAATGTACTCAATACCTCAAAGCTATTAACCCTAATCTTTTCAGAGCTCTTAACCAGGAGAAGTAGCTTTATATTCCTTATGCAGGTTTGGTACGGACAGGAATCTCAGTAATCAAATGGAGAACTGATGACATGCAATGTCATCTTAGCTTGATTTTCTCCCAGTGTATCTCAACTCTCCTTTAAATACCCCACTTTTAATTACAGTTCTTTGCAAGCAACATAAATTGATTCTGATTATCTTAAGCAAAAGTGGTAATTTATTGAAAGCATTGATGTAACTTAAAAAAACTGAAGAAAGGGGTGAAAAAGCCAGGAAGCAGTAGTATTCTGTGAGGCCTAGGCAGCAAGAATAACAAGGTTCCTCAGGCTTTATTGTTGAATGAACCTCATATCTTCTTCACTTTTGATCTTGAGAAGAGGAAACACCGGTTCAGCATGGATGATAGTCCACTCCTCAGGAAGGGTTAGCCAGGGCACCAGGTTGGATAATTCTACAAAGACTGCATGCTAAGAAGTGTGCTTCCTAGTGGAATTTGGGGGTGCAGTACAGGAGGAAGGAAGCACAGATGCTATTCTGACAAAGGTATGAAATGTTGACTCTACTAACTGTGACAATCATGAGAATGTGCTCTCATGGCTCAGATTACAGGAGAGTAACTGATTGACAGCCCCAGCTGCTATGCTCTGAAACATCACTGTGTTGACACAGAAGTCAAATATTCCATGGGCATCTCCCAGGCAAGGAAAGAACTAAGCAAGGATGCTAAGACAGGCCTGTTCCTCACTCAGATGACCCCCACCACTTCATAGCCTTGCTGAACTTCTTAGAACTACACTGCAGTCTAAGACACCTTCATCCAGTTTTTCTTCCTTCCTGTTGTCCTTCACTTGACTTCAAACCTACATCAGTCTTCTCATGGTATGCTTCTAAGAGGACCTCAGATGATACACTAATAGGTCACTAATATTCAAAAACAATGTGAAGAAGCACTTTGTGGTTTATTCCTTAAGAATTATTACACAGTCCTACTCCCTCTTGCACATTCTCCCATACCTCTCCCTTCACCCCGCTCTTTTTCTTTTTGCTATAGCATTTAAGACCTTCTAATGAGCTATGTAATTTACTTACATACCATAGCTATAATTTATTGTTTTTCTCTCCAAGTTAGAATAAATGTACTCTCAGGGCATATGACAGATCTCTTCTGTTCTTTTTTTTTTTTTTTTTTTTTTTTTTTTGCTGGTGCAGTCAAACACCTAGAACTGTGCCAGCTATAGGAGACAATCAATAAGTGTCTATTGAATAAATGAATAACTTTATGTCCAATTGCTTGCAATATGTAATCTCTAAATATTCTCTTTAGGGTCCTATAGATAATCTGAGAATCATAAGTCTGTCTCTACCATGCTGCATCCATGTAGGCATTATGTTTATGTATTGGTACCAACAATTATTTCCATTGCCCGGAAAAGACCATAGATTCCTCCAACTAAAGCCTTGTGCAATTAAAGAAGGTTAACTTAATCCTCAGATTCTCATTTAAATCAAGTTCTTTCTGGATGAACAACTGCTAGTTTGATGAAATCTTAAATTGTTTTCTTAAAGTCAAGTATCAAGGGAATGAGTTTACTTCAGTGTTTTGTTCTCAGAATAGCAGCTCACAAGTAGCAATCATGAAACCTAACCTGTCAGATTAGAAATTTTTCTGATCCCTAACAATTATCAATCTCATCTGGCCACCTTTTGTCCAAGGACTCATTAAGAAGAGAGAGCCCATGGATGTCCCAACTGACTGGAGCTCACTTCCCTTAGTGCTTTCTGGTCTTAGAGGAGATGAGTTTGAGGGACATTGCTGTATATCCTACAGGGAGCTGTCATGGCATACAAACCACCATCCTGGAAGCTTTCTAGGACAGCCAGAAGGTGTCCCAGGACACCAGGGGTTGGGATTAGACAAAGGCTTCGAGAATGAGACCAGAATACAGTTCTGAATATGTGAACAACCTAGGTAATAGCATAGAGAAATCATAATTGCAAAGCTTGTGTGAGTACATCTCTTCTATTTCTACCTGGGGACTAAAAGGAACTCCAGAGGTAGGTTTCTGATCCCACTGTCTCATCAGATACTCAGGACAATTCAAGGATTAAAACCATGTGTACCTCAGTGAAGGATGGAGTCTAATTCTAAACCAAAATAGCCCTGAATCTTATTTCAAAAAGAGGTTCTACTCTTATTGTGGGGTTAAGAGTGGGGTTTTATTTATTATCCAAAGGTCTTATTTCACTTTTTCCCCCTTTTAAATAATAGGACATTTTAAAAACACATGTTTCATCCTGTCTTGTAGCATGTGTAGAAAGGAGCATTCAATGAAAATGAAATTCATAGACTAAAATGTTGTTCATAGAATAGGATCGCTTCCAGAATATTATCGTAAAGCAAAATTAGAAAATCAGGCTCAGACTTGTGTGTAAATTCTGGTCTTTGACATTTATTAGCTTGTGATCCAGAAGAAAATACTACACATCTCAACTTCCACAACTGTGAAATACAGTTCAATGTGGCAAAACAATGGCTACAGCTGATCAGTGAGAAGTTTAAAGTATAATGCATGCAAGGCACATGATAGATGGTCAATAAATGACAGCTATCACTAGGTCCTTGCCATGTGCATTATATTCTCGGGACCTTTTTATATGTATTGATTATTGATGTCAACTCAATTGTCCTAATTCCTCCTCTAAAACTATCCCAACTGAATTTGTGTTTAACTGTACTTGGAAAATCCTTTTAAGTGTAGGCAAGAATTATCTGTTTATCATGTGAACCAATTTGCTTTTTTTTTTCCCCCAAAGCAAGTAATAGCTTCACAGATCAATAATACAGTAAATAACTTGTTGAGCAAGGATGTTTAAACTATTGACTAAAGCATGTTGTGTGGGTATTTTTTTGGATTTCAAGTTCCCAAGGTCCTTTGTTCCTAATTAATAGAGAAATCTAAGGGGTGGATATAAAACTCCTGGGGAGAAAAAGGGTATGTTTTATTTAAAGAAAGAGGAAACTTGAAGCAAAATGGAAAAGAGGAAAAGAAAAAAAACTTGGCATATTAAATTCAGTTGAGCATCATTGGATCCTTCCTTCCTTCCTTCCTTCCTGCCTTCCGTCTTTCCTTCCTTTCAATATCTGTTTCAACTTGTCCTTCAAATCATGGAGAATATGTTTTAAAAGGGATCTTCCCAGAAACAACACCTTGTCTCTCTTGTTGCTACTCTAATTTTTAATTTTAATTTTATGTCTTTACCCCAATCTCTAGAGATACCAGAATTCTGTTCTGGTACCATTCTAGAAAATCTGAAAATAAATATTCTGAGAAGAAAACCACAATCTCACAATCCACCACTATCAATAGGGCCTCATGCCAAGCAAATGCTCCACCACTTAGCTACACCGCAGCCCCATTTTTTAAAATACAAAAACAAATGTAACACGTTTCTTTATGAACCCCTCATTTTTCATTAAACACTGACTGCCAAGTTCAAGGAGGTCTCCAATGGGTTCAGTTCATTTCTTGTATATCCCCCTCTGCCCTCCCTTGCTGCACAGGTGACAGGGCCCCATTTACTTTGGTTCACTGGTACCCTGGGATATTCACTCAAAGTAAACTCAGTGGTCACTGAGCAAAGACTTGCAAACTGTATAGACTGCACTAGAAATGGTCCCTGGAGAGGTGTTGGTGAAGGGGGGGGGGGTTTACCTGATACTGCACTGAAGAACCATTACTTCCATTCCCACTTTTTGGGAGACAAAACTCTTTCCCATCATGACAGCCCTGTCATTAAAGAGAGTAGGATCCCTCTTGATTCAACTTTCTATACCTTTTTTTGTATCTTCAACTTTCAATATATGTAACTCCTTGTATTGAGTTATTAAACCATGGACTTATACTGGAAATCTTACCATTCATTTCCATTTTCTGCCAAATATAATCTTATGGGGGGTGTATACAGAAAGCAAGTGAGTTGAGTCCTCTTGCAATTGTAGGTATTAGCAAATAAAATTCTCTTGTATCCTTGTTTCCCCATCAGCAAAAACAAAAAGTACCAAAATGGAGCTGTAGAATATTCCACTAGATTTAAGCTCTTGTGTAACTATTTATTCAATTCCCAAAGTACACTCTACCATATAAGGTATGAACCCTGTTTTATTCTACATCAATTGTATTTATTCATGGAAATTAGAGGTGTTATTAACTTAAATCCTGGCAGATCCTCGTTTGTTTTAGCACTCGGGGGGCCCACGTGGTAATTACTGCTGCTATATACAGAAGGAGTTAAAATTGACACAAGATTTATGCCCTCTAACCCTGCTCTTAAGAATCATTCACATCTCTGAATTCAAGGCTGAGGGACTTGCTAACTGCCACCATAACCCTGTGAGAGATTTATTACATTGGGACTGAATTGCTCTTGACTGAAAGAAGCTGGTCATCATTGTGCTCATGGGTAGGGCAGGGAAAAGCCAACCCTGGGGAATAGCCTTGAATTATTACAGTCACACAAGGTTGAAGAACGGCAGGGAGCCAGGGAGGAAGGCTTGGCAGAGAGATTGAGGAAAGCAGAGAGAGGACAAGTGAGAAAGCTAAGTGTGAAGGGTCTTGCTTTAAACCTGATTGGTAGCTTTGGGCATCTATCCTGTCTTTCTGGGAAAAGAAGCAACTGGCATATGCTTTGCTTTCTATCTTTAGAGGTACCACAAGCCAAAATTTTAAAGGAGTTTGTGTGGATAAATCTGGAGCAGCGGATCAGGAGCCGGGAAGCAAGGGAAGGAAATCCCTTATATTATTTTTCTAATAAACTTTTTTGGTTATATAGGCACAGAAAATGCAGACATCATCCTAGTTCATGACAAATCATTATAAAATTTAAATTCAAAGAGATTCAGATCAACATACTCATTGAATTCATCAAATGTCAAGGATCACATCTAGTAATTTAAAAGACAAATTTCAAAGTAAACTTTCTTCTCTCCCAGCACATGACAGGAAGTGATCTGTGTGCATAGAGAGATGATTAGAAAATATTGCTACGTTGGCAGCTATTTCCTCAGCTTTTCACCTCATTTTGGGCTTTAGCTTCTTTCCAAAGTACATTGGTGCATCCGGGCAAAGGCTCTGCGGAGACAATAGTGAAGCTTGACTAAGTGCACCCATAAAAGAGACTTTCAGGAAAATTAATAGCTCTGTTATGAGTTGGTCATATTCTTGCAAGGTAATTGACAGAGAGATGCCCTTAAAATGGGAACCAAATATCAGATTCATACCACTTTCTGCATCCCACTATTATTTTCTCTAGGATCTGCTTGTTAGTTTGACCTGATGGCTCTTTTTATTTTTTATTTTATTTTTTCTTACTATAGCTATAGCATTAGCAAAAAAGGCTCCCAGCTTTAAATGGTAGCTACAGATAGAATTTTAAACAAGTGCTATTCTGGAATGATGGAGAGAACAGCATTTGCTCAGGGATATGGCTCATTTATGAGGTTTCTCCATTAGTCACAGACAGTAGAATTGATTTATCATCTCCACATTTTTAGGGTTACTTTATCCACAATAGATGTGGATGTGGGAATGTTACAATGGAGGGAACCAATTTCCAGAAAGGTTAATTGACTTCCTCATAGTCACATGGCTTGTTAGTGTTGGAGCCACGCTTAGATCCAAAGTTTCGTGGAGCCTGGTGATGAAATGTTGAAATGAGATCACCCAGGCATAGATATGAGGGCAGATGAATGAAAAGGGAAACCATAGGTTTGAGTCAAAAGAGTAAGGAAGAACTAATGACTCTGAAACTATAAGGAAGGTGTGGGGAGGCAGACATACCTTATTACATTCCATGCATACCTCATGATATTTGGTATATTCCATGCATACTTAATGATAGCAGCATATCCTATACACATTTATTGCATATGAAGTCATCCATGCTTTTAAAGAAATACAATGGCAGCTGCAATAAAAATATGATTTTTATATCAAATGACCTCTAAATATGTCAATGAATTCATATAGTGCTCAACTAAAGAAAAAAAAAAAGACCCCATGGCTGGATGGGTATATTGGCTATGGTGAAAGTCATGAAATCTAATACACTATATACAAAATAAGTCAAAAATATCAAAACTATTTCTGACTCTTATTTTTTAACTTCTGCCTTGACTTTGAAGTCAACTCCCAAATAAGTGGAAATTCACTGTATTGAAGTATTTATTTTTCCATCATAGAAATGAAGGAAAATTATGTGTGAATAGATGAATAGAGATCCACAGTTTAAAATTTTGGGAAAAAGGGAATTTCATGGATGGTGGAAGGAGACCCTCATTGTTATACAAAATACATGTATGAAGATGTGAGGAGAAAAAAAGAATAGCACTACCTTAGATTAGGTAGAAAGAAGTGATGGAAGGGGAGGGGAGGGAGGGGAGATAGTAAGGATAGTAGAATGAAACAGACATTATTATTACTGTGTGTATATATGTGAATGCATGACCAATGTGATTCTGCAACCTGTATACTCAGAAAAATGAGATATTGTATCCCATGTGATTCAAATGTATGATATGTCAAGGTCATTGTACTGTCATTTGTAACTAATTAAAACAAATTAAAAAATAAAATAAAATAAAAAAAATAAAATTTGGGGCTGGGGATGTGGGTCAAGCAGTAGCACGCTCGCCAGGCATGCGTGCGGCCCGGGTTTGATCCTCAGCACCACATACAAACAAAGATGTGTCCGCTGAAAACTAGAAAATAAATATTAAAAAAAACTCTCTCTCTCTCTCTCTCTCTCTCTCTTTCTAACTCTCTCTTTAAAAAAAATAAATAAAAATAAATAAATAAATAAAATTTTATTTATTTACTTTTTGTACTTAGGATTGACCTCAGGAGCACTTAACAACTGAGCCACATCCCCAACCCCTTTTGATTTTTTATTTTGATACAAGGTCTCACTAAAATTTTAGAGCCTTGTAAAGTTACTGAGACTGGTCTTGAACTTGCGATCCTCCTGTCTCAGCCTCCTGAGCCACTGGGATTACAGGTGTATGCCACCATGCTCAGCATACAGTTTAATTTTTTTTTAATTTTTTATTGTGGGTTGTTCAAAACATTACAAATTTCTTGACATATCATACTCGACACTTTGATTCAAGTGGGTTATGAACTCCCACCTTCACCCCATACACAGATTGCAGAATCACATCAGTTACACATCCATTGATTTACAAATTGCCATCCTAGTGTCTGTTGTGCTCCGCTGCCTTTCCCATCCTCCACCCTCCCCCCTCCCCACCTCTCCCCTCCCCTAAATCTGTGCTGTTTTAAACCACTGAGT
>NW_025999941.1:2377481-2380209 GCF_001458135.2 Marmota marmota marmota | reverse complement strand
TCCCAGCGCACGCTGCAGACTCTAGCCGCGGGGCGATTTGCTGAATAAGCAGTGTTACCCTCCGTGCGACAAACCTCTCGCGTTTGAGTCCCCGTAGCCGATCCTCGTGCGATGGAAATCCTTCCTCCAGGTTCCGGAGCACCCCACTATTGCTGGAAATTCCTAACAAGATATCCTTTAGCCGTCCTGACTTGTCATACTCCCACACAGTGAAGCCGCACACGGGGGCAATGCACTCCCCTCGCCGCCATCTTCCTGAGTTCCTTAATTTTTAATTAAGCAACAAATATTCCATCATTTTCAGATATTTCTGTGCCGAAAGCCTTTTCATTAGGACTTAAAGTTCAAGAAATTTTACATAGTTTTAAAATACATATTTTAAAATAGATAAAATATTTAAAAATATAAGCCTTAGGCAAGACCGTTTGGCTGTCATATATTGAACTTAAGTCTTAATGATATTCCTCATGGTTTTTTTTTTCAAGTGTGAAATTGATCTGATTTTAATTTTTATAATAGATTCTCAAAATATAACATACACATTGAAAAATACTCATTATCAAATGCTCCTGTGTAAACAACATAAATATCATGATATAAAACTTAAGTATCCCAGAACTTTGCTCCATGTGCTTTTCTATCACCTTTCCTCAGAGATAACCACTAATCTTGACTTTCAACACCATTGGTTAGTTTTGTCTGTTTTTGTGCTTAATGTAAATGAATTCATATTTCATTCTACTCATTTGAGTTTGTTACTTTTGCACATTATGCTAGTGATATTCATCCATTGAGTTGTGGATAATTATAAATCATTCACATTGACATATAATGTTATATTATGATAATAAATCTTTGCACTGCAAAACGGTGTTTAAAACAGATGTTCATATGAAGCCAGCCAGCAATGTATGAAAGTTCAAGTGGCTCTGCATCCTCCCAAAGTTGGCATTTTTCATCTTTTTTTTATTTAGTCATTGTAGTGGGTGATCATTGATTTTTAAATTGACCAAAGAAACCTCTAGCAAACTCACCAAACAAAGGTCTTCATTTAAGAACCGCTGTGTGCAAGTGGGGTTGGAGGGGGCAGCCTCTCCTACTGGGGAATGCTTCCATACCATCGAGCTCCAAGAAGAAGTACAACTTGAATGCTGTAAGCAGAAATGTCTCAGCTCAAACGAATGTTCTTGTTTGGAATACAGGAAAGCATTTCATTTGGGAATGAAGAGATATGCATTAGGCTAAATAGTTACAGAATCTGAAAACTGACATTTTAAGTTGGGAGAGAGTTATGGGATAGAAAAAAACAGTAAGGGCTTTATTTTTATTAATGTTTTTTTTTTAAACAGGAAAAACAGGAGGCAGTGGCTGATTTATATTCTCATTATCATTGCAGGGTCTCCGTTTTGGTGCCTACTGGATATCGTTCCTATAAAGAATGAGAAAGGAGATGTGGTACTTTTTCTGGCCTCATTCAAAGATATAACAGATACAAAAGTGAAGATTACTCCAGAAGATAAAAAAGAAGGTTTGTACTGTTTTCAGAAAACATTGACAGATGGAGTAACATTTTGAAATTGTTTACTCAAAAACTTGAGAAGGGAAAAAAATTGCCTTTTTAATAACACCAACTGATAAATATTCATAACTGTTAGCAGTCAGTATTTGGTGCATATTCCAAAATCACAGAGAGTCCCATGCATTTACATTTTTGTAAATAGAAGCTCATTTGACAAAAACCAGAAGTTGATATTCCTCTGTAACTAGGATGAGGATGAGAACAGAATTTATCTCTACATAAAGATTCACACCACTTCATGGTATTATGCAAAAAGAAAAGAAAAGAAAAAGAAAAAGAAATTGATAGGATAAGTGAAGTTAAAATGATGTGATTAAAAATGTATCTCTTGTTTCATCTAAAGTGCCATGGCTCAAAATGTAGAAGTGCAAAAAATTTTATTTTATGTATGACATTAAGAACTCCAGTTTAGTGGCTGTTAGCAAAGAATGTTACCAACAAATGTCTATCCTGTGCCTTCTAATACATAACAGTGTAATAGTTGTGTTTGAGAAACAAGCTTTGCAAATATCTTTAAACTCATGAACTATTTATCCTGAGTTCATGTTGCTCACCTTTATATTCTGTTTATAGCTTATGAAGAAATTGCCTGCATTTAATATAAGCCAGCAAAAATAACACTAAAAGTGCTGATACTGTTTGTTTTAAAAAGCAGTAGAGTAGGTGTTCTAGTAACTAGGAAAAAAGCTGTTTATCTTGTATTGATTTCCTATGTAGTGAGTTCTTTATTAGAACCAGCTACTTGACATTGCAACATCTGTGTTTTTTTAGGAGTGGATTCTTTACCTCTTTTTAAAAACGTGTGAGAGTGTTCAAAAAATATTATATCTCTTGAAATGACAACCCAAATGAAGAACTGTCACAGTTTGGTGCCCCTACTTCTGTCATTTGAAAATTTTGCAAATATATGACTTTTTCTGCATATTTGCATGAAACTGTGGCATATTTTAAATATATAAGAGAATAACAGTATCATATGGAAATAATTTGGGTATTAGAACAAGTGTTAATACTTGTCCAATGTCAGTTCCACAAAGATAATGGGAAATCAGTGCATGCAGTTTTGGTTTTTCTATTTTCTTTTGAATAGAAGAATACAAAAGGTAAGGATTCTATATATATATATATATCTGTCTCTTATACACATCT